>NW_010366150.1:423671-453387 GCF_000414095.1 Morus notabilis
TTTTTTTTTCTCAAATTGAATCTTGGCCATTGAATTCAAATCGTACTAATTAAATCTAGACCATTGGGTCAAAAATACACGTTTTCCTACTTAGACTGTCTAATTGGTTTGATAGAATAACACGATCAGTAATCCATCTATTAATACTTAATTTAGTATACTTTGCATACTGAATGTATCCATGAACTCCTATTGACTGTATGACATAAACTTGGCATGATCAATTTATTATTACTCTTAACTTTGTAATGATAGAGAAATATCCGTTGTCGGTATTTCTAATTCTTTCTATAATCAATCACGAATTTCTGAATTAATTATCTTGATCCATGGACTTTCTCATCATTTAAACTGCAATTGTGGTTTCAATTATAATCTCATAAATTCCTTTCTTTACATTCATACTGATATTTACTGGACTCTCTATTTTGAGAAATTTCTTTGTGATTTCTTTGTGTTTTCTCTTAAATTCGAGTGCGAGAGAATTTTTGCAATTGGAAACTCAATAATTGAAATCAGTCGGCTACTTTAATTCTCGTCATAAAATAACGCTGACATGATTCGACAGCGTACAAGAAATCAATCGTCTAAATCATGATACATTTTCAATATTTACTTTGTCATCGAAATTTAACAAAAAAAAAAATGTGGCACAATTTATTTAATTCAAACTGTTATCGCCACGTGTTAACAAAACAATACTAAGAATTTGTCCTAAAGAATTTCTTAGTTATTACACCGACAAGCCGTCTTCTTTTAAAAAATAGATAACATAATAATCTTATTATGAATAAAGGGCCCAACTTTATTCTATCGATTGCGGATCAAATGTTTATATTATCATCTTTAGATTCATGTCTTCTGCATATTATTCACATTACATGCATGATCTAAAAACTTAGAACGACAGTCTCATTCAATTAGTTTATCATATATTCAACAAATATGAATATAAAGAAGACAATACATAAATATATGAAATAAATAAACTTAATTGATATCAAAATGTCATAAAGGCATTGTTACATATTCCTAAGGGCATAAATTCTAACAATTTTTTTTAATCTGTTTTTTATTTCCTCATAATATTCCACATATTTACTTTTCTTTTTAGCTCTAATTGATTATCCGTAATCAATTATTTGATTTTATTTTATTATGGTGTTTTTTAGTGAGCTGATTTCCCTCTTATTTTGTATATGAATTTAGTCGCATGGTTTCTTTTTTTTTGGGCTAGGTTTGCATATATCAAGTTTTCAGTTCATATCATGTTTCCTCTTTGTTTCTTTTAGTTTTTTTTAGCCATGTGTTTTCATTTTGTATGCATCATATTGATTTTTTTCTAATGAATTCTTAAATACCATAATGAAACGTTTTCAGTTTATTCATTTTGATAATGATAACATCTTTAGTATAATAGAACTATTAGGGCGTGTTTAGTACATTGTATAAGCACTTTGTATTAATTTTTTAAGAATAATACAATATATGGCAACATTTCATACATTGTATAATTTAATACGAAATTCAAATTTAGTACAATATATAGTATGATATCTAATACGGATAAAAATCTATGTATTAGATCGTATTATGTAATTTAACCTTTTAGAATATATGAAATATTTTAAAAATATTAAGTGTCGGGATCGGGTTTCAAGACCGACATCGAGGTTAAATTTCAGGATCAAAGCAATGTTGGGTGTATATTTTTCATAAATTACTCTTTGACTCTCAATTTTTTTAAAAGTATATTTTGATCCTTCAAATTTTTGAAAATTATATTTTGACCCTTTAACTTTTTCAAAATTATACTTTGATCCCAAAACTTTTCCAAATTATAATTGTACCCCTTATTTTTTTAAAAATTACAATTTGATCCCATTTGAAAAATTATTTTACAAAAATGCCCCTATTGAACAATGCTACCTTCTACATTGTCCGCTCCCAATGTTGGGTTTAGGTTGGGATTGGAGCCGACCTACGTTATGGTTAGACTTAAATTTTATCCGATTACAAAGTAATACATAAATACAATATGATAGTAAATATAGTATAATGTAATTTACTACAAACTAAACACCGTATTGTATAAAAATTATACAATATATTACAATATTTTATGATACAATACAATACAATACAATACTATACAATATAATATAATACAATGCACCAAACGTACCCTTAAATTCTTTTCTACACCTCATCATTTTAATAGTGAATATGATTTTTTTTCTTTTATTGAACATAGCGTTACCACATAATGATATGTTAATTTTTATAATGATAAGTTCATTTGCATAGTGAAATGTTTTTTTTTTTTTTTCCACATTGAACATAGCATGACCATATAATGATATGTGGTTGTGACATGTTCATTTTCGTATGAATATGTTCATTTTCGTAATGAACATATCAAATAGAACATTATCAGTATTCAACATTTTATTGTTACAAAATCCAAACAGTTACGTGTACATTCATTATAATTATGCTAATGTCTATTTTCTTGTTTAGGCCTGACATGAGGGCAAAATCTCTCTTTGACAAAGTGACCACCTTTCCGCCAATATTGAAGTGCAACTCAGAGCTGTTGTGTAACGACCAAGCTTCACAAGTTTTTATTTACCATGACTCATGCAGAAAATCTTATTTTCGTTTTGAAAACCATTTCTTTAATTACTGAAATTTTGAGAAATTTTTTTTTTTGAAAACATCTTTAAATCACCACTCATACACACGCATCATTAGAGAAACGGTTTAGGAGTTGAAGTAAGCACTTGAGTATATTTTAATAAGATTACAGATCTTTGTGAATATCATACTTCTTAATAATGCATGTTTAAATTGTTTTCATCCCCAAAATCATCAACACATAATTATATTTAAAAGACCATTTAGAGTGCACTGTGAAAATAACTGGTGATCCATGCCCATCCTCCAGTACCGTTCATCTCGTCTATCGCGAAGTCCGCCAGAGTCACACAGCTTTTTACCTACATTCCGAACGAACTAATGAGTAATAGCTCAACAAGTACAAATAATTCTCACGAAACTATTTTTTAAAGCATAACATTAACAAATAGAAATGCATGACCATTTATGTTTAATTATGGAATATTCATTTATAATTATTGGGCTATGTGCACGTACTAAGTGCGCACAACCATGAGGAGTGAGAGAGCAACCCGAACATTGAGTCCAACTACACCCAAGGTCATTAATAAATTTGTATCGGTTATGATCTCCCATTAGAAGTCCGAGGATAATTACCCTCTCAATAGACTCTCGAGATCTGGTACGACACTTTACTCAGTTTCATTATTATAACCTCTTATTTAAGTGAACATGCGATTATGATCATATAACAAAACTTTATAATATAATATAATATAACTTTAATAAGAGGCATTACATTGTAACCACATCATCAAACATGTCACTAATAATAAATGCAGTACAATCAAGCAAGCAAATTTCTCAAGTAAAACAAGTTAAAACAATTCATGTTGTCTGAGGTTTGTACTCAATTAGGTGCCGAAACTTAGTATTTTCCCAAAGCGACACCCTCTTATATGGTTGTTTGTTATGTATTTAACAGTACGGATAGCTTTGCTGTTAGTTCATTATCAAATCTTATGATTCATTATGCGTGGGTCTTGGAAACTTAGCCCCTTAGACCTTTATCGGAGTTAGTTAGGTTAATTATCAAATCTTATGATTCCTTACTCATCCATTTAATGGGACTTGACATCTTTTGGAGAAGCAAATTTTGTCTTCTTCCTCTCCTAATTGGCGCCACCCTAGGGTTTCACCTATTTTATTATAATTTTTTTGTTTACTAATTGGTGCTTTAACCCTAGCCTTCCATTTAAAATTTGATCAATTCCCATTCACTGAATTGGAATCTTCTCTTAAGAGGATACTAGATTTGATTAGTTCAAATCACCATGAATTTATTTGAGAGTTCCACTCTCAATATCTTTTGTACACTGACAATACTCACAACTTGAACTGACAGTATGGTATGAGTAAAATTTGTTGTTGCTACCACTGTTGCAACAAATATTTATTCGCGTCATTATTTGTTAATTGATTTGGAAAGTTTAATTCTTAATTTCACGGAATTGAGATTCCTATCCCGTATCGAATCTTGTCTTAACAGAAATTCGTAGTTTTTGGTTACAACTGAGACTCGTTACTTTTTTTGTCAAAATCTCATGGAATGTTCTTATTCTGAGAGTTTCCATTTCATAAGCTTTAATTCCAACATTAAACACTGAAATTTCATACTTGAATTAAATGACGAACATGTGAAGTATCTTAATTCATCACAAAAATACATGTAATCAAAACACATGATATCGGGAAAATTTGTTATCTAAATTCACGTTCATTATCAGAATTTAAATTGACGAACTTTCTAATCATTACAATCTTTCCCACTTAAAAATTTTCGTCCTCGAAAATTCAGAATAATTCGGGGTACTTTTTCCTCATTTCATCTTCTCATTCCCATGTCGCTTCCTCGATCTTGTGATTCCTCCACAGCACTTTGACAAGATGTATCGTCTTATTTCTAAGCACGTTTTCCTCTTGAGCTAGGCTTTCAACTGGCTTCTCCTCATAAGTGAGGTCCTCATGGACTTGAATGGGTTCATGCTCAATCACATGAGATGGATCAGGCATGTCCTTTTTCAACATGGATACATGGAAAACATTATGGAAGGACGACAATTCAGGTGGTAGTGCTAAATGGCATGCAACCTTATCGACACGTCCAACAACTTTAAACGGTCTTATATAACGCAGACTCAGCTTTCCCTTTTTCCCAAAAACGCATGACTCCTTTTATAAAGCTACTTTTAGAAAAACAGAGTCTCCCACTTCAAATTCTAAGGGTCTCCTACGCTTATCTGCATAATTCTGCTGACGACTCTGGATAGTCTCCATCCTCTGTCGGATAGTCTTATTCGCGTCAATGGTCTCCCGGATGAAGCTTGTTGTCTCTAACTGCTTTTCTCCAATTTCATACTAGTGAATTGGGAATCTGCACTTCCTTCTATACAATGCTTCATAGAGTGTCATGCCAATCGATGCCTGGTGGCTATTATTGTAGGAAAATTCTATTAGCGGCAGTCTCTTATCCCAAGCGCCTTTGAAGTCCAAGACGCGGGATCTAAGCATATACTTGAGGGTTTGGATGGTTCTTTCTGATTGACTGTCAGTTTGAGGGTGAATTGCCAAGCTGAACTTCAAGTTCGTGCCTGGCAACTTCTGTATGCTCTTTCAAAAAGCGGAAGTGAAACGGCTATCATGATCCAAGATGATGGATAACGGTGCTCCATGGGGTCGAACAATCTCTTTCACATACAATTATACTAATCTTTCCAAGTTATAAGTGATCTTAATCGGCAGGAATTGTGTCGTCTTGGTTAATCGGTCCACAATTACCCAACTTGCATCATGATCTTAGCCAATTCTAGGCAAGTCTACTACATAATCCATAGCAATGTGGTCTCATTTCCACAAGGGAACCTCGATAGATTGCACTTCTTTGGCAGGACGCTTGTGTTCTGCCTTGACTTTATGACAAGTGAGACACTTACTGATGTACTTGGCCATATTATTTTTCATTCTAATCCACCAAAAGTGCTATTTTAAGTCCTTATACATCTTGGCAGCTCCTGGATGGACGAAATAAGGCGTAGTGTGAGCATTTGAGAGGATTTACTTTCAGATTTCCTTGTTATTCGGAACACACGATCTCCCTTTCAGGTGGAGGATTCCATCCTCAGATAAACTAAATTCAGTCTTTTTTCCTTCTTGAACCTCTTCTCGAACCCTGACCAAGTTTGGATCGAGTTCCTAAGCTCTTTTAATTCCAGAATAGTCAGTTACAAGGTCAAAGTGGATAATTGACCTGCTAATAGCTCCAGACTGAGATTGTTTATGTCGTTTTGCAAGTATTGGGGAAGCGATTGGATCAACATCGTGGTGGCAGTTGACTTGCGGCTAAGGGAATCTTCCCGGGTGATAAAGAATCTCATAGTCATAATCCTTGACCAATTCTAGCCATCACCTTTGGCGCATGTTAAGTTCCTTTTGGGTGAAGATGTACTTCTGGCTCTTGTGATTCCTATAGATCCGACATCGAGCTCCATACATATAGTATCACCATATCTTTAGTGCGAACACTACCGCAACAAGTTCCAAATATGAGTCGGGTAGTTCTTCTAATGTTCCTTTAGTTGTCGTGACGCATAGGCCACCACTTTTCCTTTCTGCATTAGCACAGCTCCCAATCCATGCTTAGAGGTGTTACTGTAGATATCAAACTCCTCTTCATCTGCTGGAATTATAAGGATTGGAGCACTAGTGGGCCTCCTTTTTAATTCTTGAAAGATTTCCTCACATTTCGCGGTCCATTCACACTCTTTACCCTTCTGAGTCAAAGTTGTCAAAGGAGCGGCAAGTTTCGCGAATCCTTCTACGAACCGTTGATAATAACCAGCTAAACCGAGGAAATTGCATGCTTCAGTTACGCTTTTCGGTGGGGGCCACTTACTAACTACCTTGATCTTGGAGGGGTATACTGAAATCTCATCCCAAGAAAATGGACCTTATTAAGCCAAAATTCGCACTTCAAAAATTTGGCGTATAGCTGGTGCTCCTTCAGGGTCTGTAAGGTGATCTGAAGATGTTCTTCATGTTCTTCGCAGATCCTCGGGTAAATCAGGATGTCGTCGATGAACATGATGACGAGCTTATCTTAGTACAACCAATACTAATGGCACATGGCGTACCCATGAATTGGATAACAACACTTGTCCGTAAGGTAACACGGTCCCAAGTGTCTAAGGCATTCTATCCTTAATCCAATCTAGTTTCCTAGCGAAAACAGGTGATGTAAAAGAATACGTGGCGCCAAATTGAAATAACACAAGTGTAGTTTGATTGGCGATGGGAAGCTGACCTATCACCATATTCGAAGTCCTAGCTTCAACATCATTCTGAATGTATGCATAAATCTGGGCTTGGGGAACTAGAGGTGCTTTGATATGACCTTGGTTAATCTATGGGCCTTCAATCCGAGTCTGGATCACGTGCATTTGGTTTCCCTGAGATTGATGTTGGTACTGTTTTACTTGGTTATGTTTATTTATGAAGCAGTCCTTAGCATAATGGCCTTCCTTGCCACCATTATAGAAAACATTTGTTCCTACCTGGCACTCTCCAAGGTGCTTATTCCAACACTTGGTACAAAGAGGGTGGTTACTATTGCCCTTTTTCTGGGTCTGGTACTTTTGGCTCTAGTTGTTGCTCAAATTCCCCTTCATTTTGTTGCCACCATTCTGGCTAGATTGATTACTTTAGTTGAAATTGTTGCCTTGACCTTTCAGAGCGGTCTCCTTAGCCTTTGCTTGAGCTTTTTCCTTCTTCTTTTCCTCAAAAGGCCTTATCCTTTCCTCGGCCAATTCTAGGTGATATTCTTCCTACAGGGCTCTCTCAACACGTTCGGCCACAGTAGTTGGGGCTGCACCTACCCCGTCAAGTGCCAAGGTAATGCCGGGTCAGAATACCTGAAGCATGCGGCGAACTCTTTCTTTCTCTATGGGGGGACTAGTTCTGGAGAGAGGCGAGATTGTTGATCGAACTTCTTCATTATCTCTGTCTCCGTCACGTTTCCTTGTTTCAAATTATTGAACTCATTCTATTGCGCGGTCATGGAGGACTTGTTGTAGAAACGCTGGTTAAATTCCATTACAAAGTCATCCCATGTTATCTGAGCTATGTTCCTTCTCATCTTGATAGTATCCCACCAGGAGTGGGCATCCTTCTTGCTATAACTTTTAGGTTGCGAACCTAAGTTCAGGTTGCCTTTGGTAATAAAAGCTCGGGAGTCCGAGGTCGATCCACAGGGAAGTTAATTAGAAATTATAAGATCATAAATATTTAATAAAAATAAAAAGATATTTACAACTGATTTAAAGAGAAATAAAAATACTTGCTCCAATACTATACGACACTATTCATGTGACAATGTTCACAAATACAATACTATTCATCAATAATTTAGTTTTTAGGCTAGAATTATCTATATGTTCTAAACAAATGCAAAAATACAGAAAACAAGTTGATTGAAGGTTATACAAGAAATAAAAGACGCCGATGTTAGGTGATCCGCTCTCGGTATTATACTAAGATTAATCTTAACTCATTTTTATAACTCAATTGGAATCCACACATAACGGAGGTTCCAATCAGAGGATTTAGCAATTTAAAGCCCATTAATATAGTATATGATATTATATTTACTTTATGACTCCAAAACTTATAAATAGGTTCAAGTATTCATTATGCCAATTTATGTCTACAACAAATCAAGGTTAACACAGACCAAGCAAATGTCTAAATGAAGCTAAGCATTTTTTTTGTACCAATCATTGTCTATAATGAATCAAGACTCCTACTTTACAAGTATGTTATCATATATACTAATGACAACAAATGATAATTCATATTAATCTCAAGTTAAGAGTATTAAATTAACCTTAGTATCTACCAAGAGTTTCACTCTATCACCTCAGTAAAATGAAATTATAAAGACATATTAAACATGTAGAACACAAAAAATAAGTAGAAAATCATCAAAAACATTAATTTGAAACTATTTTACAAAAATGATGAAGAACACAAAAGAAACACAAGAGAGAAAACAAACAAGTGATCTTGATCTCTAAACTAAGATAATTTTACAAGCTTCTTCTCAGGCCTATTTATAGAAAGTGGGAGGTATTAAATGTCAAGAATGAGGCCTTAGTCAGATTCAAATAATAACCATGCATTTTTTATATTTTTACCACCAATTTTGACATTTTAAGTGGTCATGTTAAACATACAATTTGAGAGTTAATATTTTCAATGATAACGTCTGAATCTAGAAACATTTTAAGTGGTCGTGTTGAACATACAATTTGAGAGTTAATATTTTCAATGATAACGTCTGAATCTAGAAAATTAGCTTTCAGAAAGGTTGTAGTGTTGTCGCTTATCTTTTCATACCCACCGAAATTACCTCATTTTGTCGTGTATTGAGATACATATGCTCAGATTACCAAGACAGATCAAGATTGGAAGACAATGTTGCATACAGTACGTGGCGGCTGATTATCACATTGATGTTCATTGAAAAAGTGGTCTTCAGGAAGATCATAAACTTGTCTCGTATCTTTTAGAAGCCACCAGAATCACCTATGTATGTAGATAGGTATTGAAGGAGATATGACCTAAATACTAATAAAGGTCGAACTGGGCTTTTGCTGAAATTTTTATTTTGTTGCAGCCCTTTTGAAAATGAAAGAGGCCGATTCACTTTTCAGTTACAAAAGAAAGATTTGTAGATCTTTTTTTACTGATCCAAATTCATATATCATTTTGTTAATTTGGCCCATGATAACCTAAGTTATTCCCAAATTACCGAATCTGTATCAAAAATGACATTTATTACGTATCAATGATAACTATATTATTTTTGACCTAAGAATGCGAAAGTGCTTTAATCATGAAATTTAAAAACACTCGGAGTGTAATATGATGATATAAAGTCTTATTAAATGTACATTTTTAAGTGTTCATCACACTCCAAACTTAAAATTTTGCTTCTCCTCAAACAAAAAAAGAAAACAAAAGACACTAGTAAATTGTGCCACAAATGGTGATTTACAAGAAAATTTCCTTAACACTCGGAGTGTAATATGCTGATATAAAGTCTTATTAAATGTACATTTTTAAGTGTTCATCACACTCCAAACCTAAAATTTTGTTTGTCCTCAAACAAAAACAAGACACTAGTAAATTGTGCCACAAATGGTGATTTACAAGAAAATTTCCTCATAGGTTGCCTCAAAAATATAGCTCACAGAAAGACATAGATATTGATCAATAATTGAATCTAATTTAAGAGTCTGTCCATTTGTCATTGAATATTCCGTGTATCTATGCTTACAGTCCTTTTCTCATTTTATTGCATGCAAGTCAGATCAGTTTATGTAAATATGGAATATATAATCACAAATGGAAACTTTTTATTTCTCTCTCCACTAATGTCGACTGACCCAATATTAAAGATCAATAGACTTTTATTCAGTTTGTAATGTATGGCTAAAGTGAAGGTATGGTATAGGATAATAATATGGCTCAAATAACACCTAACGCAACATTGATTAATGGATCATTTTAGAGCTATAATCTTTCTTGTAACACACCAAACTTATTTTCATCTTTCCTTTGCATCACTTTTATTTTATTTTTGTGAGTTACTATACCCCAAACTTATTTGAATGCTTAATGAATTACGGATATAGCACTTGTTTTTTTTTTTTTTTTTTTTAGTTACGCTTTTTTTTTTTTTTTTTGGTCGAAACTCCATATGTTAGCATAACATTTACTTACGCTTTTTTTTTTTTTTTTTGGTCGAAACTCCATATGTTAGCATAACTTAGAATATTTCTCTAAAAAGATATATATGCTTATGGTGTAAGGGTTGGAAATAATTTATCGGCTCGGCTAATATATGGTTAACAAAGAAAAGTAAAAATTAAGTTTAAAAGGGGTATACGAAGGATAAAATTTTAATAAGGTAAGTTTGAAAGGCTTAAACGACCGAAAAATGGCTTAAATTATTTCTATAATATTATGTGATTTCACATCAAGAGCAAATCAAATAAATTCTAAAACTTGTGAGATTAGTAAAATTCAATTCACATATTCTTTAAATAAACACACAATTCAATGATCAAGAACTAGTGCTCAAATATGGAATATAGCAATTAAAACAGACTAACTCAGAAACTAAATACAATTATATCAATATTCATAATTTTCTAAAACTATATAAATTAAGGCAGCCAAAATTATCATCATCGGACCAGAGGAAGTCACCAAAGAAAGCAAAAAATACCTTTTTATTGAGAATAATTTTTTTAATTTTCTTTTTTAAAAGAGAAAATAAACAGAAAAACAAACTTAAAGAAAACAGAAAAACAAACACAAACATTGGTTAAAAGATGCGTCTCAAGAGCACAAAAAGCAACTCCTTGCACGATCATCTAATACAGGACAATTAATGAATCTGTCTAATGGTTTTATTAACAACAATTCGCTTGGTTTTTTTATTTTTTATTTTTAAAGTAGGAAACAAAATATAAAAAAAAATTTAAAGAAAAATCACACAATCATTTCTGCTAAGACACATCTCACCTGATCGGGCGATATTGAAAGAAAACCTGAAACATACTTCAAAATTGTTGTAAATAAAACCAAAAGATGAGAAGTTGTCTACAGGCGGAGAGTCAAATCCACAGTTGAACCTCCTTTTCGCGACCAGCCGATTTGCTGAACTACTGGATCAGGAATGTGCTTCAAAAGCTTGCAGCTTATCGAGCAGTTCTTCAATGGTTGAGGCAGAAACTAGGATTTTTCTCGCTGCTAGTGACATAAACTTCATTTCCATAGCTTTATCTAAAAAGGTCAGCAAACTGTCATAAAAACCATTAACATTAAGCAAACCTATGGGTTTCATATGGATATTCAACAAGGCCTAAGATGGAATCTGGAAAAGCTCCTCTAAGGTACCAAGACCTCCTGGCAGTGCAATAAAAGCATCAGAGAAGTAGAGCATCACTTGAATTCTTTCGGGCATAGTCCAGACTCGCAATTCATTCCCTATAGTTTTTCCGCAGATTGCCTTTCTCCGCTAAAGCATTAGGGATGATACCGACTACTCGAGTTCCTCCGATAAGTGCAGCCGCCGATACTCCTCCCATCAACCCATAGCTGCCTCCTCCATAGTTTTTCGTTCAGCTAGTACTAGCCCCAGTTTGCTTGCTGAAATTCTTTATTTGTTCCTATGCAAGAGCCACAGAAATCTGCAAATTCAAACAAAGTCAAAAAGAAACAACAAGCGTGATTATATACAGTAGTTGTGATTGTGGCTCACATCTTCCTCTGGTTTTACGTCTAGAAACGAGTTAAATGCCGTCTATGAGTCGAGGATTTGATTCCCATCCTGTTTTCTTATAAACTGGCAAACAGGGTCTTTTAACGTTAGATTCCCAAGATGTTGCCGCTCATGTGGAAATTGCGGCCATAATTTGAGAATTGCTCCTTGCACATATCCACTAGGATGCGTCTCAAGAGAAAGTTGGATATCATCCAAATTCTCCTGGCTCAGCCCATCCTTAATGAATTGTATTTTATCATCTCGATTTATGGATGCAACCCCAATAGAACGACAATTACCGTTACAAGTCTGTCTGGCATACTTTTGACAATTTGATCCAATACGCCTCGCTCTTCGCCTCTTTGCATAACTGCTTCTACCTGTATAAGGTAATATCTCTTCTGGAATGGCCTTGTGCATAAGCATCCTTAATCTTCCACACTTGACTCGGTAAATTTCAGCAAAACATTTGGAGGAAGAGAAGGAAAGTATTTATGCAAATTTGAGAGAATGACATCCATTTTGAAAGAAAAGAAAATGAAAGAAAAAACTATTTACAATTTCAGTTTTGTGGATAGCTGATGGAACCGATTTAAAAAGAGTGACGGAGTACCGGGGTCAAGAGTTAAAAATATTTTTTTTTAAAATAAAAGAGAAGAAAAAAAATAAATATCTAAACCTAATTACTTTCGTAACAAGGAGTGGAAAGAAAAAGGACTTCTTACATGACTTGATTTTCTAGAAATGGTTTAAGTCTTTGTCCACTTACTTTGAATACATTACCATTCCTAGGATTCTCAATGTCAACGGCCCCAACAGTCAAAAATTTCAATCACAAGAAATGGATTCAAATGCATCATGTTTCTTTTTGAAGTGGATCCTAATTTTCGACAATTTTCACACGCTTTGCAGAAAGTATGTGCATCTTTGAAAAAGGTTGGCCGGTAAAATCCACACTGTAAGATTTTTGCAGCGGTTTTCTTTGCAAAAATGGCCACCGCATGCCTCGGAATGACAAAAAATAATGACACTACTTACCTCGTTGCCGGGTATGCGCCTTCGAAAGATTTGATCAGGACAGCGTTTGAACAAGTAAGGGTCATCCTAGTAAAAGGTTTTTACCTCAGTCAAAAAGTTCTTTTTATCTTGGGGGCTCCACTGAGACGGGATTTTAACTCGTCTTTAAGCACAGTTATGTCATTTTTGAGAGTTGCCTCTCCAAATTTATTCGACAATAGATGATCAGTATGCCACAAGTGGATATAGCCTGAACCACCCACACTGAAAGGTAAAAACAAGCGAAAATGTAAAAGCACACAAAAAATGTAAAAAACATTAAAATGGAAAAGTAAGGGAAAGAAACTTGAAAATTGGGTTGTTTCTCAATAAACGCTTGATTTATCGTCATCGGCTTGACTTTCAGAGAAGCGATCGTCAAAGAGCAGCTTGCTCCCATAGTAAGTGTCATACAACACCACATATGGGTCTTGTGTTGTGATGCCCTCAAGCTTGACAAGATGTGAAAATTTGCACATGTGATCAACTTGACTTGATTTCTTTTGATGGGCTTTAGAAGAGAATCTCGCTTTTGGCTCAAGTGTGAAAAGAACATAATATGATGACGGCTTTAGTGCTGGCCGAAAAGAGTCAGTTAGAGGTGTTTATGATAGCAACATTGGTGAGCCCAAATCAATAATCTCATGGGTTTCTTTATTTTCCAATGACTCTTATTCCTTTACCTCATGTGGAAATTCCTTTAATATGTCCTTGACTTCTTCACGTTCTAGTATTTCAAGAGGCTCAAATTCCTCAGGAGGTGATTTTTCATCATCTTCAAACCATATGTTTTCTTCATGTTAAGTATTTCTTGAAGTTGGCTGTCAATCCCTGGCTCTGAAAATGTTGAATTGTTCTTGGAATATTGGTTGTCCATCAACAATTCCAATAATCAAACTCTACCATGTCTTCCAACATGTAGTAGGCTTCATCAACGGATCTTTAATAGAAAGAAGTGATACCATCTCCTCTTTCCACCCAATCTCTAGTTGTGTCGCTTAAACCGTTGAGGAAGATTTGAAGTTGACCTTCCTTAGAGAACATCAAAAATGATTATGAGAGAAGATAGCCATAGGTTCTTATTCCAATAAACAACTTTAACATAATAAAAACTTCTAGGTAGTAGTAATCTGTACAAAATACTCAGTTGTCTTGTTATAATATTATTAAAAACAAAAACTAATTTGATTACTGTTTCTTGTCTCTCTCTGTCATAATGGAAGTATAATTGAAATTTCAACCAAATGAAGAAAAAAAAAAACAATTAAACAGTGGCAAAGTGGTTCAAAGTCTGACTTTATGAAGTAATTAAAATAATAAAATCATCACAGCCGGAATTAGAATCATGTAATCTTGAAAATGACTTCATGAAGTATTGAAAATAATGAAACCTCACATTAAAGAAAACCAACCCTCAACTAAATAATGACAATACTACGTTTACACTGATTTTAAATTTGTGGATTTTGCTTTAAATAATTATTCATATTTATGACTATCCTGTTTGTAACATAATGAACACATGATTGGAATATGTATACCAGTTTTCATTCCCACCAACAAGTCGTTTTTACATATTATTCTTAAAGAACAAAAAAAAAAAAAAAAAAAAAAAAAAAAAAAAAAAAAAAAAACCTGAATACGTTATAGTCTATTCATAACAATCAGGAAAACATGATTTATCACAACCGGAATTAGGATATCATGCAATCTTGAAAACTGAATTTTTGAAGTAATGAAAATAATGTAAACTCACATCACAGAAAATCATCATTCAAATAATTAATGAAATTAGGTTTAATCTGACTTTAAATTTAGGATTCCAATTTTATTATAATGGCATTGATTAAATTACAAGAATTTATTCTAAAACTCACATTATTCCATGAATGAGTTTCTTCAAGCGGAACGGGGTCTGCATTTGACGATTCCCCCTCGTTCAAAGAGCGGCTGCAAATTTTGGAGGAAGTCACTGCTGCTGAGTTCTTTCCGAAGTGGCCGAGGTCCGGGGCTGATGATTTTTTCGATATAGTGGCTGATGATTTCTTACCCATACTTCCTTTTTGCACTACGGGATTTCAATGGCTGCCAGAATCGATTCTAGGATTCAGATTTTTGCATGATATGTAGCGTTTGGAACTTATTTCTAGTTTATTTGAAAACGTTTTCACACTTCTCTTCAAACTGCGGTTGTGTAAAATATTTTTTAAAAGTGAGAATAAAAACAAAAAATAATTATTGTGTTTAAAATTATTCTTATTTTTATTTTTTACATTTTTTGAGAAAAAAATAAAAATAATTTTAAAACAATATTTAGTACAATTAAAGATAAAAAATAAAAATAAAAACGATTTTTTTGTTTAGTGTAAAATAAGAGAGAAATGAAAAAATGTTTCATTTTTTATTATCGTTTTCTCCTCTCTCGAGTAGAGTGAGACATTAATGAGTTTTTTATATGAAAATAATCTCTTGATAAAACTACAAAACGTATTTTTAAAAATAATTTTTATCTGAGATTGAAAATGTTTTCATTTCTATTTTCATATAAAATAAAATTATTTTAGAACGAGTTCTAAACGCGCCTAATGAAAATGGTTTTTTAAAGGAAGTTAGAAAACATTAAATTATTATTATTATTAAATTTGTAATTTTATTAATAAAAATGAAAAATAATAAATATTAATTAATTATTTAGTTAAAAATTAATTTCCAAAATTTAATTGTATAATATATTAATAATAGAATTATTACTAATAAGTTAATAAAAAAAAACTAATTAATCATATATATTAATTATGATCTATTAATAAGTAAATAGTTGATAAATAAAAAATAGTAATTACTCAATTAATAATCAATATTAAATTATATAATAAATTGTAATATACTAATCAATAGTAATTAATAATTGTTAATTGGCAATTCATCATTATTTAAAGAATTATTATCAAAAATTGATGATGCAATATATCAAATAATAGATTATTAAATAAATGTTAGTAACTATATAACTAATTATTTAATTATGAAACTAAAAGTTAATTATTTAAATAGTAAATAGAATATTAATATATTATTATATACTAATTATTTTTTCTTCATACACTTATTAATTACTTATAAATTAATAAATATGAATACATTACTAACATAATAATTACTTATAACTGATTGTTAATTACTATTTTTTAATTATTTAGTATAATAATTCATTATATATATAGTTTAATTACTAATGTACTCATTAATTGTAATATATCCATTATTATTGTATTACTAATATATTAATTTTTATTTGTTAAGTGATTATCAATTTTTTTATTACTTAATATATTAATTAAACATTGTTAATTACATGTACTTGAAATAAAATTTCATAAATATAACCAAACACGATTTGATTTTTTACTATACTCAAAATAATCTCTTAAAATACCAACAAAAAACAATTTCAGAATCGGTCTTAGAATGATTTTCAAAACAATCTCATCTTTACTTTTATACTGAAAACAAAATCATTTTGAAAACATTACCAAACAGCCCGTAGTCATTGTAGAGGTTTTGGGGCTGACTTTATTTTATGCATTTGATGAGCCACGAGCGTTTAATTTTGTGTTTTTTTCTTCTTTTTTTCAACAAAAAGAAACTTTTCCTTAATTTCATTTCGTCAAATGCAGATACTATGTTCTATATTACAAATGTTAATGTTTAATACGTAGATTTTGTCACTGTTTCTTACTTATTTTGTTGTTTAGTTATTTTTTTAACTTTTTTCATTATGTGAGGATATAAATATATTTATATGTATATATATATGATAGCAGATAGTTCTGTAAATAAATAAAAAGTTAGGTGTTTATATTAGGCATTTATGTAAATAACCCTATTATTTTAACTTATAAAATGTTTATATGTTTATATCGAGTTAAAACCCTCAAGAACAAATAGAGGACTATACAAAATTAGACATTTCTTAAAATGGGATCTTTAAGCGTCTAGAGAAAATTGTTAAAATTACTATAAGAGTGTATGTATCTAAATTTTTTTACTCACTCTTCATTAAGACCTTTTCGACTGATATAGTCATTTTACTATAAAGGATATTAATAATAGTAAGGGATAAACATTCATGTTCATACATTGTTAAGAGTATTTTTCTCTTTTTTCCTTTTAAGTTCATCCATTTTTTTATTTACTCTTCTTCATCCCTCATTAACCAATAACTTGCATAAAAACTTGGGAATGCATTCATACAAAGTTGTGTCGGTGTTGAACAATGTTTGCAGCATAAGTTTCTGACCATAACAAGAACCACATAATGGACTACGGAATTTGAGTCTATGGAAGCCTGCCGTCTTTATGTTTTGTATACTCAAGTGAGTGATTGCTTTATTCATGGAATTACAAATCTCATAAAGAGTTATTACATGTATAGTTTATTAGGGCGTGTTTAGTTCGCTGATTCGAGTTTTAAATTCGAGTTGAGATGTGACTTTATATGAGAATTTTTTATTGTAGCAAAAAAGTTAAATATAATTGTTTCTGAAAATTTTTTACTGTAGCAAAACTCAAATTTTAAACTCAAATCGGTGGAATGAATAGAATTTTAGTAAATCACACTCTGACTCCACATTGAGGTATAAAGTTTAATCCTCTCATATAAAAAAAATAAAGAAAAAAAGAAAAAGAGAGAAGAAGAATCTCATAAAGATGCAATGTCGTTTACAATGTCATCGGCCTTTATGAATTACAACTTTACATATCATTTATCCTCTTCCAATAATAAATAAATAAATACTGTTGTAAAAGTCCAACTTTGTGGTTGTCCAACCAAATTCATTGTGCACGGTAACTCATGTATTTACTTTCAAAATTTACGGCGAACGCGTTAGATGAACAGTGTTACATAGTAACTTCAGTTCATTATAAATAAAGACGTCGAACTCGAAATGTATGTACAATACAGAAAAATAATTCACATATAGAAATAAAGAAAAGACTTGTTCTTTCTGTGTGTTTTATTTTATATTTTTAACTCTGATATCTTACTATTTGCTCTTATATTTCAAAGCTACAACCATGCCAATTAAAGATTAATATTGTTTTTGCTACATTTTTCAGATGTCATTATTAATTATTCAAAATCCGAATTTTCTAGGGCGCCCAAAATTTGCAAAGATTATAACAACTTAATCCCATATTCATGTTTCCGTCTTAGCTTGGGACAACCTTGAGGCATATTTTTCCGATGAAATTATATAACTATCACTATTTTTTACTATATTTATATTTATGCTACTCAAAATATAAGTATTTAAATTAATCTCACTAGTGTCCTTGAATTTTAAGGTCATTCCCGATTTAATTCCTAAACTTTAAGATTATTCTTGAGTGAAGGTATGTTTTTACTATGCCATTTTGATGGCATAAATATTAGTTGGTACTTTTGGTTTTTTTCCCTATTAAGGATTTTGGCCAAAAAAAGAAAATATTTCTTTTCTTCTGTCCCAATTTTCTTCCCACTATTTTTTGTTATGCTAAACCTATCTTTTCTCAAAAGTATACCGTCAATTCAAGCCATTGTGGCCATATATATGTTTGGCCCACAATAACCTAATGAAGTACCATCTTTGACCTCTAGAAGTGGACTAGTAAGAGCCTCAGCCTCTTTGCCAGTTTCACATTCAAAATTTGGCAGCAATGCAATTACTGGCTTGTTAGATATTGCTTAGATTATATTTTACTTTGCTATTCAAACTTGGAAAATCAAATAAAGCCAAGTAACTATTGCAAGCAACATCACACAATAGAAAAAGTTGTACACTGAAAGAATATTTGCTACAAGAACCGAATATTCAAAAGAAAAGTGAAAGAAAGAGCTAGAATTCCATCTAAAGAAAAGTAAAGAGCTAATGAGAAAATGATAGATTGTGTAAAGTGACAAATCAAGCCCCCCCAAAAAAAAGGGCAAAAGTAAAGAAGACAAATCTATATAGCCTTTTTACCAAAAGAGGAATAAGTATGTGTTGTCCAAAGAAAACAAAGACCAAAAAGAAAAGAAAAACATTAAAACTGTACCACACGGATCAATTACGTTTGATTCACAGATTCAGAATCATGATTCATAACCATTCTCAGTTTACGTGTATTTTTGTGAGAAAAAATACTGTAGTGAGTCACGAACTATGATTCGAACCATAACACGAATCTTCGTACCAAACACTTGTTCCACATGGAATGAATTAAAGTGAAAAATGACATGGTGATGATGATCATGATGTATCAGAGACCAGAAGAGCATCCCAAATAGTGTCCATATCCAAAGATGGCATTCTACTCAGCTGAACAGCTTCCACATCAGAAACTAAATCCTGAGTTTTCTTGTTCTCAATATTCACTGCTTGACATCCCATTTTTCCCTCCAATCCAATAAACTGCCACTCTTTTCTTGTGGGGTTGTGGTTTTGTTCCAAACCATTAACTTTTGAGTCCCCGGATAACAGCTTCTTTGGCGAGGACTGATGATGATCAACCGCAGGCTTGTTCTTTTGATTTGGACCCGAAGCACCCTTTGATAAAGCTTGTAACTTTGCTTCAAGAAGGGCAGCCGTGTTTCCATTGAGAGAATTGGCCTTGAGTTGGTGCTTCATATCCGGGAAGTTCAAATGCGCGTATTCCCCGCGCAGCATGTAAGCCGCCGTGTCATAAGCCATTGCAGCGTCCTCTGCCGTGTCGAAAGTCCCGAGCCAAACCCTCGTCCTGTTTCTTGGCAGCCTTATCTCCGCAACCCACTTTCCCCAATGCCTTTGCCTGACGCCTCTAAACAGCTTTCCCGGTGATGAAACCGATGACGAAAGGCTCGGATTTTGTTGATGGTTGATGCGAATGACTCTTCTTGATCCTGTGTTCTTCATTGGCTGAGTCTTTGTGGCGCTTAGCCAGTAATCGTTGAAGAAGCCTTTGGATTGGTAGTTTGACAAGTGTTGATCCATTTTCAACCACTCAATTCCTTGCTGGTAACCAAGTAGTTGACCTTGTTGAGGCATTGGAAATGAAGGGTCTTGATTCCTTGAACCTGAATCCTGCAAAAACAATGTTAAATTTGGGGACTTCGGAGGAGAATCTGGTTCAGAAACTTGGGCCCTAGTCATCTTTGGATCAAGAATTTTCAATAAATCTAGAGGAACAAAAGGAGGAGAAAAATCATGGTTTGAATTGAATTCAGGGATGTTGTTGGAAGAACTAGACTCTGAAGATGAAAGAATTCTGTCTGGTGAAGATGAGAGTGATCTTGGTGAATTTCCATTGCCATTTTCATGGCAATAAGATGTTTGAGTCAAAGCACTCAATATATTTGGATCGTCAAAAAAATTTGACCCTTGAAAATAAGATGGCAACAATCCTTTTGCCATGAAAGTTTCCATCTTGGGAAACTGATCTTCCATGCTCTAGGACTTGAGATTTTGGGAGTTTGTGAAAGTTGAAAAAAGAAACAAAGGAAAGAGAGACGTATAAAGAAATGGTTCAAAATGAAAACCACTATGCTATATCTACATATATATATATATATATGTATGTATGTATGTATTGTCCAAACCTTACAAGTGTCAACCTTTAATTTAAACTTAAGAGGGGACGTGCTTTATTTGATAAAGCATAATTAAATTAATTGTCTGAGTCAGATCGTTGAAAAGAAAATAAGTTCATCACCACCTTCCATTTTCTCCTCTCCTAAATGATTCGTGCATGCCATTTTTTGATGCTTTTGTCTCCAACCAATCAGAACATGACAGCTCATGCTCTTTCGGCTAACACATATTCTCATCTGGGGTTCATTGGATGGGGGTGGATATTTATATATTCCCTTCTTTAAAGTGACTAAGGGAACCTGAAAAACCTTCATTTTTCATGGCGCCATTTTGTGTGGGGGCTTTTTTATATCATTGATCATGTGGTTTTCTCACTTACCCACATGCCTTATTCTTTCTTTTTTTTTTTTTTTTAAACTTTCGTAATTGAACTTTAATATCAAAAGATTAGGCCTATTGTTAATGCAAAGAATATTAATCACACTTTCATGGGGTTCGTGCTTTTTGATTAGTCCAAATTAAGCATAGAATATATGGTTGAAATGCATTACTAATATGATTTGTAGAGCAATTAGCTAAATTATGACATAATCATTGGTTGAACAGGCCCCTAATCCAAGTATGAATGGAATTATTATGTTATTTAAGTATGAGGAAATCATGGGTGTCTTTTTTCTAGATCTAACATTTAACAAATGGTCAAAGGCTCTTACAAACCCCAGGTATACTTTATTTGGCTTTCTTGAGGCACATTCCCATGTGTCTCTTGGGAGTCTTCTGGAGGCACTCAAGCACCTTACAAGTTTCAAGCTATAAAAGGTAAAAGGGAGAGAGCATGTGGGGTCCATAGAAATTAGAATTTTGAATGTGGGCCCATCTCCCAACTCTTAACTGAAGCCTAAAATTAAATTATTAGAGTGTTAGGTTGCAGCATTCTTAAGCTAACAAAGCTGAGTCAATGCCACTTGGAGCAACCCATTCTAATGAAGGAAATTACCATACTATAGAGAGAATCTAATGCTTTATTCAGTTCACTAATTCGAGTTTTTAATTCGAGTTGAGATGTAACTTTATGTAAGAGTTTTTAACTGTAGCAAAAAAAAATTAAATGTGACTTTATGTGAGAGCTTTTAACTGTAACAAAATTAAAATTAAAAATTTAAATCGATAAAATGAACAAGACATAAAAGACCTCTTTACTTCACACTTTTTGCAGTTCCCATTATTATCTTTAATGGTTCAGTTGTGTTTGGCATTCTTAAATCGATAAAATGAACAAGACATAAAAGACCTCTTTACTTCACACTTTTTTTGCAGTTCCCATTATTATCTTTAATGGTTCAGTTGTGTTTGGCATTGGTGTATTTTTTTTAATAGACCAGCACATGGGCCTGGCTAATTAAGCTATTATGCCTATATTATACCTATTCATGCAAGCATAGGCATGAGACCACATGTTTCTTTTTCTCTATGTAGTCCTTTTTGCTTTTTTTCTTTTCTTTTCTTTTCTTTTCTTTTCCCTAATCATATATCTTTATTCCTTTCCTATGTATTTGGGCCTGAAAACAAGTGAACATCACAGAATTAAAAAAAATAAATTCCCTTTGCACACATCAGCATAGCTTTTAGTTTAAAGAAGGAAAAATTAGACATGTGAAAGGCGGCTTGGTCAAGTAGTGGATGACAAATCATGCATGGAGGGTTCACAAAAATGTTCTCTTTCTGACATTCCTTGTTTGGTTTTGTTACAAACTCTTGAGTTGCCTAGTCAGGAAGATAAGAACTTTGCAGGCTCTACGAGAATAAAAGATAAAAAGATTTTGCAGGATTTCCATCTACCAATCCATTGATTTGAGTAGTTCTATTCATTTTAAGACTCGGTTTTGAACCGTTCGATAAAATTAGACTCATATTAACTTTAAAAATTTATATGTTTATAACAATTTTATACAATCTGATGAGATGATCGGACGATTTATGATAGAGTATTTTTTTACCCTATCAAATAATTTTTGTTCCGCGTATATAACACTTTCAATTCTTTTGTGCTACACTTTAGAATGGTATCTTGAGAAGTGAGTGATGATAGAAATATGGTTCTTGACTTGCCAACTCAAACTAACCAGTTTTTGATTCCAAGGTTGAGACGATGAAGACACGGATATAATAAACTACACCAAAAGAGAATACCCAACTGTTGTTCATTGCACATAAACAACATAATCTTCCTTCTCTCTCTTCTAGTTTTTATATATAATTTGTTGAAATATTCTAGTTTTTAATAATTTGTTTTGTTTTGAACAGTTTCTGAGATGTTGGCTTCTTAACCTTCAAAACTACCCTCCAAGTATTTGGATTAATATAATATCATGTAAGCAATGTCTAGTTATTTATTAGCTTAAGCTGACCATGAAAAAACCACAAACCAACAATTTCATTTCTGGTGCAACTACTCCTAGAATTTGACTAAACAACTTCCCCTTTACTCTTCCCACTACTTTCCTTTTAAGGTTTTTTATCAACTTTTTCACTAAGAGGTTCCTCATTTCATGCCAACTGCTTTTATCTTTACCTTCTAATCCAGTTTTAATAAAGACCACATACAAACAACAAGTTAATATATTCTATTCTAATTATTACATAACTAGCATACATAAAGCTAAAAAAAAAAAAAAAAAAAAAAAAAAAAAAAAAAAAAAAAAAGGTGTGAAATAGGATAAAATAACTACAGCAAAGTGGAATTCTTAATGTACAAATTATTCCCTCTTTTATTTTCCATCACTTACTGAACTTTCCATCTTTTAGCTCTCAATAGAACCTAGTTTTCTAACAATGGAATCTATCTTTAACAAATTCCGGTATCCTTGTATTATACACAATGCGTACCATGAATAACAATCATCCATCATCATGTATTAAATATTAAGTCATGTTCATTTTTATCTACCCGTTTAATAATAAAATACTAAACCCAATTAAAACTTAAACATAACCCATTTGGAAACCATATCTAACTAATACGATTATACAATGAATTATCTGATCGGTATGAAAAATTTATTACCTGTAAGGTACAATTCCAAACCCTCAGATTTCTATAAGAATTTATTAAATTGTCTTACTTTTCTTAATCCAATATAATTCTAATGTAATTTGATGGTTCAGAACTCTAACTCTACCAATAGGGCATATTCTTTTCTCCAAATTAACACTCAAGAAACTTACTAATTATAAACTAGAGACACATATGCATACATAAATATATATGTAGACATGCATAAAGTAAACATCATGAACTTAAGCCTCGTTCATTTCGCTGATTTGAGTTTAGAATTCGAGTTGAGATGTGATTTTATGTGAGAACTTTTTACTGTAGCAAAAAAGTTAGATGTGATTATTTGTGAGAGCTTTTTACTGTAGAAAAACTCAAATTTTAAACTCGATCAGTGAAGTGAACGGGGCCTTATTGCTCTCCACAAAATGCATAAAATACGTACGGAACCAGCAAACTTTTTAGGAAGATGGACTAAAGAACCTTATCCCCAAGCTGTTTGAAAACCAAGTTATACTTGCTTATCTCATATGAGCAACATCATGACTTCCACTACCACCACGAGTAAACTTATATTTTAAAAAACCAAAACAACAACAAAAGGTTGCCCTTTTTGGTTATAATTTTTAAGCAAAGCATGATTATCAATGTCGTTATTGTTATCTTCAGCACTCAATTAAGTTAAATAATCTTGGATGCAGAGTAGACAAAACTTAATTAATTATTAATTGATCTCTATTGAGTAAAGAAAATTATTGTGGGCCAAGCCAGCCGGAATTTGAGAAGCTGCGGCATTTAGTTAGGTGAAGAAAGGGAACATGCCAAAAGTGCAAAGCGGCTAAGCAGTAGGCTCTTGCCAAGTGTTGCAATTTTTGCCGTTGTGAAATAGTGACCACTCATTCTTTCCTTTCCTATTAATCATCGTTGGGTCATGAACTTGGATCTGAAGGACAAATTATATATATATATATATATATATATATATACACATATATATACATATATATGACCTCATACGGATGGTTTGCGTTTATCTTATTCTGTCAAAATCACTTCAAAATTAAGACATATACAATTTAAAATTTAAACCATTTTTAATATAAATTTGATGAATTTAAACCATTTTTAATATAAATCTGACAGTTAATAAATAAATATTTAAATCCTACCAAATAAAATTAAAAAATAAATAAATAAAAAGATAAACCCACCGTTGTCTCCTTATCTCTCTCACAAAGACATGTTCAAGTACTCTAATTAGCTGTTTGATTTCTTTTTTCTGTCAATTTAAGGTGTTTTAGTGGTCAAATTCATTCTCCATTGACATGTGCATATGTACTGGATAAGTTAGTTTGGTTTCCACAGATGCCAAGAAAAGTCTTCAATTAACATATCATATAATCCAATTCACACCCACAACAACTCCACCACACAAACAAATATAGTCATGTTTAACCACTTAAACCCATTTTTCCTCATTGACTTTGTTTTTTTCCTTAAAACTACTGGTGGAGGCAATCAATAAACCATTGTTCAATCTCTAGAAACATGATTTTGAGGGAAATAAACTCCCACGACAAGATATTCTTTTTTTTTTTTTTTGGTTTTTTAGGTTTAATACATGCATGCATGTGGTGGGAGATCAGAATATATATGTATGTATATGTAAGCCCCGTTCTTTTCGCTGATTCGAGTTTAAAATTTGAGTTTTGCTACAGTAAAAGCTCTCAGAAACAGTCATATATATATATATATATATATATACACATAGTTGGCCATGAACTTGGATATTCCTTCTTTTTTTTTGGGTTTTTCAGGTCTAATACATGCATGCATGTGGTGGGAATGGCCGAATGGGGGAGTTGTATAGGAGACGTATGGGGTTTGTTTATTTCACCAGTATAACGTACTGTATAAGAGGCGTGGGTGGCACGTCAAAATTGAATACATTTATACAAGTTCTAGACATAAAATTAGTTCAGTATAGGTCCACACTACTACAATGCCTGTAGATTCTTCCCTTCACCACACCATACAATTATACGTTGTCTTTTCACTTTTTTTGTTCTTAAACACTTTTTTTTTTTGGTTCGGATACATTCAAATATAGGGCAGCATACCTTGATTTCAAGGGTAGAAGAGACCTCATGTTTAAGAATAATGTCAGAACATTGATGGTTCTGAGCACTACATATTAATAGAGGGTAGATTTCAAAGTATAAGGTGCTCAGATAGCCTCCCCTTCTACTTCCCACGGCATTATTCTTTTTTTTTTTTTTTTTGGTTCAGATACATTCAAATATAGGGCAGCATGCCTTGATTTCAAGGGTAGAAGAGACCTCATGTTTAAGAATAATGTCAGAACATTGATGGTTCTGAGCACTACATATTAATATTTGGTAGATTTCAAAGTATAAGGTGCTCAGATAGCCTCACCTTCTACTTCCCACGGCATTATTCATTTTTTTTTTTGGTTCGGATACATTCAAATATAGGGCAGCATACCTTGATTTCAAGGGTAGAAGAGACCTCATGTTTAAGAATAATGTCAGAACATTGATGGTTCTGAGCACTACATATTAATAGAGGGTAGATTTCAAAGTATAAGGTGCTCAGATAGCCTCGCCTTCTACTTCCCACGGCATTATTCGTTTTTTTTTTTTTGGTTCGGATACATTCAAATATAGGGCAGCATACCTTGATTTCAAGGGTAGAAGAGACCTCATGTTTAAGAATAATGTCAGAACATTGATGGTTCTGAGCACTACATATTAATAGAGGGTAGATTTCAAAGTATAAGGTGCTCAGATAGCCTCGCCTTCTACTTCCCACGGCATTATTCGTTTTTTTTTTTGGTTCGGATACATTCAAATATAGGGCAGCATACCTTGATTTCAAGGGTAGAAGAGACCTCATGTTTAAGAATAATGTCAGAACATTGATGGTTCTGAGCACTACATATTAATAGAGGGTAGATTTCAAAGTATAAGGTGCTCAGATAGCCTCGCCTTCTACTTCCCACGGCATTATTCGTTTTTTTTTTTTTTGGTTCGGATACATTCAAATATAGGGCAGCATACCTTGATTTCAAGGGTAGAAGAGACCTCATGTTTAAGAATAATGTCATGGACATTGATGGTGCTGAGCACTACATATTAATAGAGGGTAGATTTCAAAGTATAAAGTGCTCAAATAGCCTCACCTTCTACTTCCCACGGCATTATTCAGTTTTTAACCATTACAGTAACAACCTTGAACTATTAGGGGAAATAAAAAGAAATTTTTTCTACAATTGACCCTTAAAATTCAACGTGGAATTAATGAGCGCGTTTGGAACTCATTCTAAAATGATTTTATTTTTTGTATGAAAATGAAAATGAAAACGTTTTCAATCTCATACAGAAAATCATTTTTGAAAATGCGTTTAGTAGTTTTATCAAGAGATTGTTTTCATTATAAAAAAACTCATTAATGTCTCTCTCATCTCTGCTCAAGAGAGGAGAAAACGAAAACAAAAAATGAAAAACGACTAAAAGCCGTTTTTCATTTCTCTCTTATTTTACATTAAACCAAAAAATCGTTTTCATTTCTGTTTTTTATTTTTATTGCGCCAAACACCGTTTTGAAAACGTTTCCATTTTTTCTTTTTTGAAAAACGTAAAAAACAAAAAGAGATCAATTCCAAACGCGGCCAATATTACTCTCTTTCTTTAATATTGCCCCTTTGTTTTTAAATTATTTAAGTTGATCTATTCTAATACAGAAATAATTATAATTAAGATTGTCAATAACAGAGAGTTGACTATTATAAAAGGGTATGTTGGCACTTTTTCAAAGAATATATATATATATATATATATAACCAATGCTAAAAAAAAAGCGACTAATTGGATTGGCGTATTGATGAGTTGAAATGAATTATTGATCAAGCTCCCGCAAAAGAAGTGGTCAATGTATGAATGAAAAAGTACATTTCATATCGTTAATGAATTGGTATTTTTGTGTTTGTGTAATACAAAAATATAAATCAATCCGTATCCCACACTTCAAAAAAGAAATAATAATAATACCCTTTGAATATGTCCTTTATACTCTTTAATGAAAAACTTCAAATTGATTTCTTGAATGCATAAAATTTTGAAAAATAACCAAAAAAAGATGGCCTTTACATCCGTTTTTACAATGATGTGAGGTTTTATTTAAGAAAAAATATATATATTTCCCTTCAACATATAAGACTGAAATAACAAAATATGGAAATTTTCTATTCAAAAAAGTCTCAAGGTTCCGAGAGTATTTTCTTAAAATCAAAGTACTTATTTATTTATTGAGAAAACAGTAGATTGACTTTAATTAGATAAATAAAGCATCAGCTTTTACAAAGTCCTGATACATAGAGGGATAACATCAATCCAAACAAACGAAACCGAACGTAAAAAAAAGCAAGATTAACCAAATAGTGGGCTACTCGATTCCCGCTTCGGGGAATGTAGCAAACACTGCCACTATAATGAGTTACAAAATTTGCAACATCCAAAATGATATTGGCTTAGTTTTGTATTATTTTTCGTTTCCAAAATTGACTTCTACTTGTGGCAAAAGTTAATTTTAATATTTGATAAATCTTTTTAAAAGTATTTTTTAAAGAATTTTTGAAAAATTTACAGTCAAAATCATATGCAGCCTAAAGACAACTTTAACTTTTAGATTGTGTAGAAATCAACATAATACAATTAATAAAACTTTCATAATACTTCTAATGAAATTTGAAATTTACAATCTTCCCAATCTATAATATAATATAATATACTATAATCGTAATTTTCAATTATTTCAGTTATTATTTTAATAATATTATTATATTATATATCATAATAAATAATTCAACCTCATAATTTATTAAACGCTATTACACTGATTTTAAAACAAGCATAACTACTATAATTATAGTTTATCAAACACTCAACTGCTTTTTATAACAACTATTTTGTTTTCAACACAGTTAAAAGTAACTTTTTTAAAATCTACAGCAATATCAAACTATGTCATTAGCCTCGGGGGAGCGGTGAACAAGCTTGAACTGCACGGACAATATTAATAGCATCCGTCTCCAAAATCCAACTACAAAACGAGAATTTGGCTAAAATAACCAAGTGAAAAAGTAAAATTAGGAAAATGACTTTTTAATTTTAATTTTATTTATTTCCAAAGAAAGTTCACCGCCGGAAAAAATCATGGTCTTACTTTCAGCGTTCTTCAACCACTGCTTGAACAATGACGAATCAATGGCACTCCTGCAAAATCAAACACCAAGATTTCAACTCTTATTGCTCCAGTTTTTTAACGATAGATCATTAAAAGAAAAAAAAAATGGATTAACTCGCCAGAATTCTGCGTCGGAGATACGAGGGGCGACGACGACTTGGACGGGCTGGGAAAGTTGATTCGGGAGCGTAATAGAGTGAGTGAGGGTTGACGAAGGGCTCTGGAGGGAGAGTGGAGAGGAGAGAGATTGTCATATTTTAAAAGAAAGTCATTTTGCAAATAAAAATTTTTGAATTGTCATTTGAATAAAGCTTTTCTATTAGATTATTTTTACAAAGAGCTCCTAGAAAACCCATATAACCTTGCTAGCTTGATCTCCTCATGTACATCCACACACTCCACCAAGTAGGGATCAAAGTAACTTGCTTCGCCAAAGCACTAAAAACACAACCATCCGAATCACCAGTCATTTTTACTGAGGCATCCACGTTAATTTTAACAAAATCAACCATGGAGTGCTTATTCAATATTATCTTTGGCTACATTACTAAACTGTTGATGAAATGGTAATATATGTGCATGTTTAGTTCGCTAATTTGAGTTGAAATGTAACTTTATATCATTATATGAGAGATTTGTACTGTAGTAAAAAAGTTAGATGTGACTGTTTTTTAGAGTTTTTTACTGTAGCAAAACTCGAATTCTAAACTCAAATCGGTGAAATAAACGGGGCATATATATATATAT
>NW_010366150.1:453417-480728 GCF_000414095.1 Morus notabilis
TTGAAAAGATGAAATGGTACTATTAATAGAAATAGAATGGTACTAGGAATAAAATGGAAATATAAAACAACTCTTTTGTTTGGTTGAGACTTTGGATCATATCACTACGTAAGGATGTTTATTTTAAATTAAATACAATTAAATAAATATTGTTTATAATTATTTATTATTAAATTATATAATTTATTATAATTGTTTAATTATTCAATATAATAATAAGGATAATAACCACATATTTAATATTAATTGCTATTAGTTAAGTATTTAACTAAATATAATTATGTATAATTGCAACTGCAAATTATAATTAGGATAAATTTTATTTTTACCCCCTGAATTTTGGTCTCTTTATCATTTTACCCTCAAAACTTTGAAAATTGGTCTGTACAACCCCCACATTTTGAAACGTTATTAACTTTGCCTCTTCTATTAAGTTTATTAACAGATTTGATGATGTAGCTGGATTATTTTCATATATACCCCCTGAAGTATGTACTTTATTTAAAAATGTCCCCTAATATATGAAAACATATTAAAATGACTCTAGATTTATAAAAAAAAATAAAATTATAAAAAAAACAATTTTATTAATGCCATTAAAAATTGATTACACATATTGAATTCTAATTAAATCAACGAAAGTGATTAAATATTAAAAATAATAAAAATATATATAAAACACTTTACTTTAAAGAAATTTAAAAATTAAATAAATCAAATATTTTTTAAGAATAAAAAAACCCAAAGGTAAAGAGGAAAAAAGTTTTGAAAAACCGACTTCCTCTTTGTCAATATTTATTTAATTTTGAAAACTTTCCCTCTTTTTATGTTTTGATTTTTGAAAAAAAAAGATTTATTTAATTTTTCAATTTTAAATTCAAGTGTTTTAAATTATTTTTAAATATTTATTCACTTTTCTTGATTTAATTTGAATTTCATATCTTTAATTAAAAATTAATGGCATGCCACGTTATTTTATTATATTTTCTATAGAATGGGGGCATTTTGATCTGTTTTAATAGATCAAGGAGCATTTTTAAATATAGTACATACTTTAGGGGGCATTTATGAAAATAATCTATTAAACTACCCCTCCAATAATTACCACGTCATCAAATCCGATAATAAAATTAATAGACGGCCAAAGTTAATAATGTTTCAAAGTTCAAGGGGTGTGCATACCAATTTTCAAAGTTTGGGGGATAAAGTGATAAAGAGACCAAAATTCAAGGGGTAAAAATAAAATTTATCCTTATAATTATTTATCCAATATTAATATTTTATAGTTTATTATTTTTTTAATAAAATATTATTATTTATTATTGTCTAATTTTTTTAATATAATTAAAGAATGATTATAAATTTTATATTTAATTAATATTTTTAATTCTTTTAATTTTTTAATTATTTATTATTATTATCTAATAATATAATATAATTAAACAGTAATAATAATAATAAAATATAAAATTTTATTATTTATTATGACTATTTCATTTTTTATAATTGTTTTAAGTATTTTTAGGGCTCATATTTTGGCTGAAGTATAAGATGGTAATTAAGGAAGATAAATTGATTTGGGGAATAGAAAAGCGTTTCCACTCATTTAGTTTAGGAAAGGCCATTTCATAAGTATTAAGTTCGGTGGAATTGTCATTCCAATTCCATGGTTGAGGACAAACCAAACAATGGGATGATTAATGGATATAGGAATTGATTCCTATATGCATTCCTACCCTATACCCGTAACCTAACACGACCTTAGATACTAATTCATTACAATAATTAATACATAGAGTACTTAGAGAAATTGCAGCACATTGCATTTTCCATAAACCTATAGAAGGAAAAAGCATAATGCATAATTTTTAGAACTTGAAAAAAAATTATACCACGTGCCTAAACTTATTTTTTGTACCACGCGCCTAAACTTATTTCTTTACTTGAATGAACAAAAAGTGCAGAGCCCCAAACTTCTCTTTTCTTCTTTTTTTTTTATTTTTTTATTTTTTGAATAAAGAAAAACAATTGGAGCTCCTCCCGTCCTCCCTAGAAATGACATAGCTTTTGAGATTTCTCTAGAATGACCATATGCAAATGAGTGAAGGGTAAAATCTGAATATATATATATATATATACAAAGAAAAGGTTAATACAAATTCAAAGGGATAACTAAGGATACATTATGCACGGTTTGGCTTGAAAAGCTCAAAAGTCCAAAAATGGCCTAAATTATACGCCTAAAACTTAAAATTATATCCTTTAGGCGTAGCCTACGATTTCGCATGAGATCAGGAAAAGTGCTTTATTCGCATAAACTTTCTCTAAGCACACAAAACTGTTAAACAGTTCGACGTCAAGTGCTAAAAATGTCAAGAAGTCTCAAACTTTCTCCATACATGCTTCCAAGTTGAAGTTTTATTATACCTAAGACGTTCACTATTAATATTCTTCATGTTCAGTCCCATAACCCTATGACCTTCAAGAATAGTGTCAGTGTTAAATGTAGTTGGGTTTTGTCATCAGTTGTGAGCTTATAGCATCGACAATGCTAATAATAATACTAATATTCTCTAAATTTGCATATTAATTTGATATCTAAAATTTGCTAATATTGGGGGATTTGGAGGAATGCCACTTTTTGAGAGTCCCGTTCATCCATATCACTTTTGTGTAAGTATTTAGACCCGGTTCATTTCACCAATTCGAGTTTAAAATTCGAGTCACATCTAACTTTTTTACTACAGTAAAAAGTTCTCATATAAAATCACATCTCAACTCAAATCAATAAACGAAACAGACCCTTAAGCTTCATTTATACATTGAAATGGTATGAATTCAAAAGTGGTATTGAGCAAAATTTAGGTACTCTATTTCCTAAATTTCCCAAGTAGTTTTTCTCATTGAATTGCATATTACTTTGGGCCTCAAGGCCCTTTCATCTTGTAGTGCATAGAGGATCTCATCGAAAAATTTGATATAGTTCAAGCGAAATATCTTTAATTATCAAATACTCATTCCATTCATAGAACACTCCCAAATAGGCAAGCTAAATACTTACAAATAGCCACTAGATTGAAACAACTGACATGTACATACTACCAAGTCCTTTTTTGTTGCCGGGCTACTTGGAACATATACTGATATATGCATCAACTATTTTACGACTTTGCCAGTTCTGAGTTTCGTGACTTTGTGTGCTTGAGCATGTAACTCGATAAAAAACACAAGCAGTAAACAGCATGTTTAGGTGCGGGCATAGATTTCAACTTTCCTTTTCTCTTTGTGGGGGGAAAATAACAAGAGAAAAGAAAGTTTGACAAAGAGGTATATGCTTAGAATCTAGTGCACATTAGTAAGCAGTTGATACTCTGTAAGTGAATTTGCTACCTCTGTAAGTGAATTTTGCTGGAAACAGTTGATACTCTAGTCAATGATTCTCCTCCTTATAGTTACTCGAAAGGAAAGGGAAACAAAAGAGAGACATAATTGCTTTGTTAAGCAGGAGACCTATCAACCATAATATGCTCAGTACATGGAAATGTACAATCACACTCCCAACTTCATGCGATGAGAAGCTTGTATCGAATTCATATGGAACCTCCAAACTCTTATCCCTAAACCTGAATCTCAAGCATAAAGTCATTCTAGCATCCTATCTCTCGATTTTCTAGGTCTCTAGGTAAGAATGTCAAGAGTTCTTTATCAACAACTTTTCATATCCCCTAACTAATATTCCAGTCTTACATATCAGCCTGAGCACCACACCACTACAATCAGGTCCAAACAACTAAGACATAAGATGACCTATATCAGGCAATCCTTAGGTAACATAAAATGTATCCGTACTATCGATCCCCAAGCCCCACTTCTCTTATGAAAGAGAACCAATATGATGCTGTTTTGAAGTGAAATCACTTTGGCAACTAAAGAATATACATAGGAAGAGAAAGAGAACTGCTATTTACAACATATAGAATTCATCCCTCCCTCTCAAACTAGTTCCATGATCATCCATGCTAAAAGCCTAACAAACTACATGACAATCTAAAGCATGCAATAATACACAACCATACTTACCTTAAAAATCAAAAACCAAAGCTGCTCAAACACGAGAGTTATATAACACACAATGAACCTCCAACTAGACTGGAAAGCCACCATCTATTTGAACACATAATCTAGGGTACGTACTAAATGTAAACTTTCAAGTTAGGAGTAACCAAAAGATCTGAAGCCACATTCATATTCATTCCAAGGGCACCAAGTAAGTCAATTCATACATCTTTTTTGTAAGTCAATTCATACATCTACGAAAGGATAAACTGCATATATCTTAAAGCAAACTTGACAAATTACATAGTAGAAAGATTTCAATTTTCAATCATTCCTCTGAGTCGTGAAATAATTTGATAAACACAGATCGAAACAAAGCAATAAAGATCGACAATCATTAGAAACAATAGCACAGAGCACCACCAAAAATAAACTAATTTTATCTCAAACTCTATTTAAAATACAAATTCACAAAGATTGTTTGCTCCAAACCGTAACCAAATTTCCATAATCAACAGTTATCAGAACTTAACCACAGTATCTCAAAAACCATAAATTCAATCTAGAATCAATACAACGTTGCAGAACCAAGCAGCTTCTTCTCTTATTTCTTATTCTTGTTGTTACCTCCGGATGAGTCACCACCTGCATCCTGTGCCGCCTTCTTCGCCGCCTTTTCTTGGAGGGCCTTCGCATCCCTGCTCATGGAAAAAAAAAAAAAAAAAAAAACCCAGAAAAAAAAAGCCGAAAAACAAAACAAATTAAAGCGAACTCAGTTCTATAATACCAGATTCAAGACACGAAATTTCCTAATAACCCTAAAAACACAATTCGAACACATCTCTTGGCGCAGGTAATCATGAAAAATAATTCAAAACTAGAAAAGAAAAAACCAATCAAAACAAGTTGAATCTAATTTAGTTTATTATTGTCAGACAAATTCAAGACATGAACTTTTGTCAGCTTAAAGAAAAATAATAATAATAAAGCGCTAAACAAGTTGAATCAAATTCAGTTCAATAATGTCAGATTCAAGACTATGAAATTTCCTCAAAAACCCTAAAAATGGCAATTCAAAATCTTTCGGCGAAGCTAATGGTGAACAATAATTCAAAACTAGAAAAATAATAAAATAAACAAGTTGAAGCCAATTCATCTAATTATTGTTCGAAAGATTCAAAACAACATTTTTCGTCAAATTGAATCAAATTCAGCTCAATAGCGTTGAATCCAAGCCATAAATTATGAAATCAAAGAAACGAAATTTTCTGAGAAACCCTAAAAAATTCCCAAAAAAAAAAAGAAAAAAAAAAACCTTTCTCGACGCTGCTCGGGAGTCAAGCCATCGTCCTTGTTCTTGCCACCCTTTCCACCGCCCCGAGACTGAGCCCTTTCCCGATCACGGTCCCTCTGATTCCCGCGTGACCAAAACAACTCAATCGTCAAAGAAAAACATTATACTAACAGATGAGGAGAAAATTTTCGATTTTGATCAAGCAAAACAAAAATTGAAACAAAAAACAAACGAACCTATAATGTAGGATAAATTAGAAGAAATTTCCGATTTTTTTCCAAAAACAAGAATATATATATATATATATATATACACACACGATTAGAAAAGGATATGAGTCATGATTGTAACGAATAAGTAGATTCCGAATGGAGATGGAGTTATGGACGACGAATCGTTGCGACGAAAACCAAGCGCTCAGGTCAAAAGGGGACAAAACAAAGGAGTCGCCTTTTATATCGAATTGATGATCTGCGGGATTACATCTTTTCAACAAGGCTAAATAGGTAATTTTGTTAGGCCAATCCACCGACAGATAATCACCTTGAAATCAGTTGACATTAGTGGTTTCATGATCTATAATCTATAATCTAATGTTGTATTTGTTTCGTTAGTTCAATTTAAGGGGGTAATTTGTATTAGTGGGTCATATTTGTGTTAATATGTTTATTAATTGTGTTAAAAATATCAATTTAAATATGATATATTTATTAAACGTGTTAAAAATATCAATCTAAATACGATTCATTTAGTAATTGCGTTAACCCGTATAACTCGTTTAAATTAATATATTGAATAAATAATTAATATAATAATGACTTATTTAATACTGTCAAGACAGGTTTAACATGTTTATTGGTCAATTTATCTTTTCCTTTAAGAAAAATAAATGAATTTTACATACAAATATTAAAATTCACATTATTTTGTATTTAATATGTCATATAAACTTTCATGTTATATCACATATCATTAGATTACATATAACACATATAGTTTATCGCGTCAATTCGTGTTAGGAGGTCAACTCTAACTCAACTCATTTATTAATCGTGTTAATCGTGTCAACCTGATTATGACCCAAACTCATTTATAATAAACTCAAACCTGCTAACTTCGTGCGGGTTTCGAGTCGTGTCGTCATGTCGTTACTCGGATTGTTAGCCCTAATTCAATCCAATTCCCCCAGCGCCCCCTCCCCCATGCCATCCCCCGCTACTCGAGAAAATTACAGAATTTATCCTTAAAAGTGTATGAGTCTGGATTTTTACTCATCATTCTAGAAATACCCTTTTGTAATTATAGTTATTTGACTATAAAAGTTATTAATCAAGAATAAATCCTAATCCATATACTTTTAGAGGGTATTTGTCTACTTCCCTCATTCTGCTCAGTTCAAGCGGCCCAACTGTTCAAATAGGCGTTTGGTGACGCATTTATTTTAAATTATATGGGCAGTTTAGTTTGGATAAAACGACCCAAATCAAAGTTTTATTTAGAGAGGCAAGAACGGGCCGGCCCATTCTCCTTAGGCCCACGCAGGTCGTGGGCCGGCCCATTCTCCTTAGGCCCACACAGGCCGTGGGTGGGGCTGGCCCAGCCTACAAATTTTGTGGGCCGGCCCATATAAGAATTACCTCGGCCCAAACCACATCATGTGCCAATTTTATGTGGGCCAGGCTGTGTCGTGCCATTGGTCAGGATGGACTGTGTCATGAGCCTTGAATAGGCTTGAATGAGCTGACCCATTAAAGGCCCATCTCGGCTCGTCATAGGTTTAGATGTGCCAATCTATCTAAGCATGTAATTTTTAATTTTTTTAATTTTATTTTTTATTTTTGAATTTTTAAACAAGTTAACAAATATAAAAGTTTGAATAGTTAATGAAAATATGAAAATAAATATTTTATTTACGATTGTCTCATTAAATAAAAATTTTACTAAGAAAAATCCAGTGGGATAAAACCTTAATAAAGAAAAAATAGTATAATTAGAATAATTATACATAAAATATTTACAAAATTACTAAAAAAAATATAGATGAAAATATTATGTGTCGGCCCGTCTAGGCCTATAATTTTTCATAGACCGTGCCATGAACTGATATATATTAACCCAATTTAACGTACTAATATTTTTAAATTAAGTCGTGTCTTCGACAATGACACACCGTGCTGATCCGACTCGTGACTATGTCAAGAAGATGGGTCTGGGCCTACCCCGGCCCATTCTTCCATCTCTTGTTTTATTCCCCCTTCCGTTTCACTTTTCAGACCAATCTTCCACAACGATTTCATTTCCATCATTCTCACCTTACTTGGCGTGGGCCCCACTTTTCAAATTTTGACTGTTCTCACCTGACTTGGCATGGGCCCCACTTTCTGTCCAGACAAAACAAATACACATGCAAATAGCATTTAGCCTCACCAGATAAATAAATAAAAGGGTAAAATCATTTTAATATCTATATATAACAAAACATTCAGTTATTATACTATGTTTTTTATAATATTAAAATAATATTATCAAGTTTTATCAAACATTTCGTACCGTCAAGTCATTTTTTTGATGCAAAATGATGAATTTACCCTTATCACTATTCTCCCATTTTCTTGACCCGAAATTCAATTTGAATAAACGATTATAATAAAAATGTTATGCTTGTAAGTTGTAACCAAACATCGTTTGGGTTAAAAAAAGATTTGGTCCCTTTTTTTTATTTTTCCCTTCTCCTCTGATTCTTAAATTCGAAGAGAAGTGACGTGTTGTTTGGCAAAAACTCTTCGTTGAAGAAAGCTTAAAGCATCAACCCTAATATTGTGTGTCTTGGAGATTTCGGGTAAGTCAGTTTTGAATTTTGATGGAAGCTAGGGTTTATGATTTTGTAAATGTTTTCTTTGGTATTTGTGACGAGATTAACTAAAAATTACACTGAGAAAGTGTTCTGCAAACTATGGTTGCTAATGTTGTTGTCTTGGTTGTTGGTTTGTCGGATTTATGTGAATGAAAATCTGAAAAGAAAGGTCTAAATTCTTGTCTATTTGTTCTTTTCTTTTTCCGTTTTATCATTTTTTTTTTTTTGGTTTTTAATGTATTTGTTTTCTATCTTGTGCAGTTTAAGTGAATGAAAATGCAGTCCTCATGCTCGAGTTCTAAGGGAAGGATGAAGAGGTTGAAATCAAGGCCTCGTTCGTTCGCTTAGATTTGAGTTTTCAATTTGAGTTGAGATATAATATTTTTTGAGAATTTTTAACTGTAGCAGAAAAAGTTAGACGTGACGATTTTAAAAGAGTTTTTAACTGTGGAAATTTAGGCTCCGTTCACTTTACTGATTCGAGTTTTGCTACAGTAAAAAGTTCTCATAAACAGTCACATTTAACTTTTTTATTTCAGTAAAAAATTTTCACATAAAGTCACATCTCAACTTGAATTAAAAATTTAAATAAACGAACTAAACGAATTTTTAAAACTAAAAACTCGAGTCGGTAAAATGAATGAGACTCAAATTTCATAACAGGATGTTCAATTGTAAACATAAGGTAGAAGTTTTGATCAGTGACAGTGTTAACAATCCAAACCGATTGACATTTAGGTGCCGGTCTAAAAACTGTGGCTGGTATTAATGGTTGTACTACGAGGATGATAATGACGGAATTGTGGAACCTGCTCTGAACAGAGTGATTAACACAGATTATTTCAGAGTGACTAACACATTATTTCGATGGGAATAGAGAATTGAACAAGGGTGTCGAAAGTAGTCAGAATGTAAACTTAAGTGTGTTGTCCAACCTTTTAGATTTGAAGGATCGCCAGGAGAAAATTAAAATCTTGCTAATGGTTGTATTGTGGTGCGATCCTTTTTGTTGTCATTTTGGTTGCTATTAAATAAGTAAGGTTGTACTTGGTGTTTATTTGCTACCATTTTGGTTGTAATGGATTCCTTTTTGATATATGAATTTCTCTGCTTTATAGTTCTTCTCCGCTTTAGAGTTCTTCTCTGATTTTCAACCTGATGTGTCTACTCTCAGTGTTATTGTCAAGTGCTTTTGCTGTACTGTATGAAGAAAGTAAAATAGAGACGTTTAGTTCATGGATTAAAATCATGTGATTAAAACTATTTTTGATTTATGTGTATTTTTTGTAAAAGAAAACACTGTAACAAACTATGAACCATGATTCAAATCATTGTTTGAATCCTCCAACCAAACATCCAATTGGTTTCTTTGTTTTAGCAACTATGATTAAAAGTGGTATTCAACCAAATGCTTGTACAATGAACACTTTGCTTCATGGGCTTTGCATGATTTTGTTGTGAATGTGGATCCATGGTTGTGCGTGATTACACTGTCAGTTTGCCCCGATTGAATCCATCTCTACTTGTTGTCGTCTTGGCTCCGTGACTCTCATTTTGATTGTCGTTTTAGACCCCCTACTGTGCTTGTTGTTGTTTTGGATCCCATGTTTTGCTGCACCTGCATGTCGTTTTTGACCCTCCTCCCCTCTGTAGTTGCTATCATTTTTTATCCGCTCCTTTGCCTGACATTATTGATTTTAGATCATTTTTAGAGCTATAAAAATGCTTGATCGTGCTTAATTACTTTCTTTTAGCAGTAAGACAAACTTGCAGAATATATCAATCTGCTTAGTAATTATGTGATGTATTCATTTCTTATTCTCATTATTACTATTTGTGCTAGAATTCCCCTTTAGTATTAGTCATATTTTCTTCCCTCGAAATTCAATTTGTTTGACTGTAGATCTTCTTGTTTCGTAACAAGCACAGAAGTTTGACTCTTGTGAATGTTTTACTGATTTATTTAAACAGCACTTCTTATTTTTTGTACCCTTGTTTATGCTTTGTGTGCATGCTACCGATTTGTACCCCCTCTCATATTGTTATTGATTTTAGAATAAATTAGGGTCTATTTAGTTTGCTGATTCGAGTTGAAATATGACTTTATGAGAAAGTTTTTTACTATAATAAAAAAATTAGATGTGACTATTTCTGAGAGTTTTTTTACTATAGCAAAACTCGAATCGGGAAAATGAACAAGGTTTAAGTACAGTAATCATATTCTAATACGTTGTACTTTTTTTTTTCATTTTATTCCGGTGTACCTATTGTCATAGTGGATGAACATGGTAAAGGTAGAAATTCAGTCGTCTGTCAGTGTTTGGATGTCTATATAAAATTAAAATTACTAATGTTGCTACTGTTGTCTTTTATTTCTAGACTAACGTTGTACTAATGTATATATGTGTGTGTTTTTGTTTGAGGAATCATTCTTTACATGCCATATGTGGATGATTGATCCTGGCGAAAGACCATAACAATAGCCAAAGAGCATAATATCATTGTCATTCACTGATAAAACACTAATGAGAATTATTGCAATTATCTTCTAAAGGACCAGTAACATCCTCTGAGACTATTAAGATCAAATTAATAAGCAATTATTTTCACATGCTTGTAAGACAAGACAAAATGGATTCCAAGGAATACTCTACGTTTAACAAAACACTGATTTCTTCTTTACACACCTTATAAATGAAGGGTCTCATGACACCAAATCACAAATATTGCCAACTACGCAAGCTCTTACTCACATTAAGCATTAGCCATCTAGTATTGCTATTAAAACAAAAACAAAAAAACAAAAAAAGGAAAAGAAATCAACTTGATCTCCTTTTTTTTTAATATATTGAGGTCTATTTATAATTATTGAACCTGGTCAAAATTACATCAAAATAAAAAAGTATGCAGATCAGACAATTTCTTATACATATTTAACGATTGAAATAGTAAATTATCAATGGTTTAATTTTTCTGGTGTCACCAGAAAAATGCCTTTTTATTTTTGAATGATTGGAATTTTAATCCGATTTGTTTTTTTTCAAAAAAAAAGCAAGCCTTTCGGGTCGAAAAAAACATTTTTTCCTATATATTGTTTGCCACGCTTAAGCTAGCTCATCTCGTCGTTTTATAGATGTTGTCGTTTTTCTAAGATGATGTCGTTTTCTAAAATGTTGCTAATTACTAGCTTTCTGCTTTAATGAACGTCGTTTCGCTAAGACATTTTCGTTCTTGAGCTGCCACTGTTTCCCTAGATGCCGTCGTTTCTCAATATTGCTCATTTATGCTTCTGTAGTCTTTCAATTTTTTGGGATGATGTGCAGTTGAAATTTCTGTAATTGCATCTGAGAAAGAAGAAATGAATTGTAAAGAAATAAGAGGATAGCGCTACGCTAATGCAATTGCTAATGGAAACTCATGGTATGACAAAAATTTCATGCTCTAACTTTTTCGAGCTCTTATTTTCAAATTTTTCTTAGAATTTTTAACTGTAACAGAAAAAGTTAGATGTGACATTTTGTATAAGTTTTTAACTGTAAAAATCTAAAACTAAAAATTCGAATCGGTGAAATGAACGAAACCTTATTCATTGTACAATCAAAATAATGGAATAAATATAATTAGGATAGTTATTTACTTCAAATAATAATAATAATAATAATTAAGATAATCATCCAACCAAAAGGAATTGTTCTTAACTGACAAAATTAACTTTGGCTAGTGTATCCACTGATTTGATGCCTTCTCTAATAACAAAATAAACGACAATCATCAAATACAATAGGACAATTTACAACATTAACAGCTTCTAGATAATTGCTTTCTGTAACACTAGGCACTAAACCACAATTAAATGCAAAGCGAAGTACTTCTCCAATAGCTAAAACTTCCACATTATGGGCAGAGAAAAAACCATTAACCTACTTGGACATATCACTACTAACTACACTAGCACGTGCGTTTTGTCCTTTTTTTTTTTTTTTTTTTTTTTTTTTAAAAACTTTTTTATGTAAGAGAAAATACTGTAATAAAAATATTTTAAGAGAGAAAATACTGTAATAAAAAATTTAAATTATGATTTGAGTTGTAAAAAGAATAATGACACGTTTGAGTTCACGAAGGTCACTTGTTTTGGCCATGGACAATCCCATTTCTGTCGAACCAAATGCATCATAGCAACGTAACAAACAATTCAAACTGATATCTGGGACTGGGAATATACTTTAATTTTCCTTTGAAACAAATAAAAATACTTGTTCAAGTCTTCCATTGGTGATTTTTCATAATATTGGCTTGATTGGTAATATATCAAGCTCTAATTGGGACTTCCGTGGTACTCAATTAGGCAATTTTCTGGATAATTAAATTATGATTAAAGTACAAATTCCGAGTACTAAATACCATAAGATACAACTTTACATTAGATCCAACCTTCAGCGCAAAAAAAAAAAAGAAGATCCGGCTGGTACGACGCTTTATCTAACCAACTTACAATCAATTTGTTATGTTATATATGATTTCATATATCTTAAATTTAACTAATTGAAAATAACAAGAAAAAACTTTATAAATAAGTTTAGGTGTATAATATATATATATATATATTATCTGTTTTGGCGTTGAAAGTTTGAAACTCATTTTAAAATAATTTTATTTTTTTGTATGAAAATGAAAATGAAAATGTTTTTAATTTTAGATAGAAATTATTTTTGAAAATACATTTAGTAGTTTTATCAAGAGATTGTTTTCAATATAAACAAATCTATTAATGTCTCTCTCTCTCTGTGCTCGAGAGAAAAGAAAACGAAAATAAAAAATGAAAAACGACTAAAAGTCGTTTTTCATTTATCTCTCATTTTATACTAAACTAAAAAAATCATTTTCATTTCTGTTTTTTATCTTTAATTGTGTCAAACGCCGTTTCTCTCCCGTTTTCATTTTTTTCTCGAAAAATGTGAAAAATAAAAACAAAACCGACTTCAAATACGGCCATAGATTTCAAAAGAAACAATTCTGGTCTACTTAACATTAACATGTGACATGTTATTAATTCATGTTTTACAAAAGTAAACTCAAAGAGTAGTAATCAGACAATATCAAAACAGAGTTTATGGGCATTTGGGAGTTCCTCTCTTGGTTTTCCAGTTGTTGTAGCATGGACACTCGTCCTTATGTCCATATGTGCCTGAGGGAACACAAAGGCATTTGTTGCAACATTTGTTGCAGAAGAACAAACATGGCTTTTTGTGATGAGTCTCCGAGCACCTATTAGCACATGCCTTTGGGCACTCTACAAATTTTTAAACCAAAAAAAAAAAAGATAAGATAAAATCATGTTAGTAAATTAATAAGAGATTTTTCTGGTAAGCACAAAAAAATAAATTACTAAAAAGATTTGTTAGATTTGTATCAGAAACTGTCTATTTTACATATTTTTTCAATTTGATGTAATTTTAACTAAATTCAACCTTCAGAAATTAACTCTAGTATGAAGGTCCTATCGCAAAAAGACCCAAATTAATATTGTTAATCAAGCTTTTAACAAAGAGTAATATGAAATTCCATGAATTCCAATTACCATATGCTTTTTACGATTTCTTGAGCACCTATATAACGAAATAATTACATCATTTTTTCATGTTACAAACTAATGTAATTTTGTTTGAAGTAAGAAAATAGGAAAAAAGAAAAAGAAAGCTTCTTGACAACATATCTGATCAACTTGAAATATTATTGTGAAAGATATCGGATTTAACTAAAAAGAATGGAAGAAAAGTCTATATGTACCTTGGGGAAGAAGTGATCCCTCCTTGTCAGCCTGGAAATGTATCAAAACAATGCCAAACGTTTATAAAAATGACGTTAAATGTTAATATATAACAATAATAATAATAAGGAATATTTATGGTGGAGAATGTTATTTTGCTCCACTGATAGAAACTGTTATTTTTAACTGTTAAATTAATTTTTTAACGTTTATATCTGTACATGATCGCACTAAATATATAATATGTAACATATAATTGTTCCTACTATTAGATCGTTAAAATACTAGTTAAAATACAGTTTTCTTCTCATCATAAATGCATCTAATAATAATAATAATAATAATAGGAACAACAACAACAATAAAATAATTCAATGATTCATAATTCTAAAAGACGGTTACATTTTCTAACACTTCTTTTAAGATGTAGATGAGTATCTAGAAAAGCGTCTAAACTACAATTACTTTACTCTTTCAGTTTTTTTTTTTTTTTTTGGTGATGATCTAATTAAAATTACTTCTTCCAGTTTAAATTTATACGTACAATAAGAAAACAAAATAATAATAATTAGACTCTAAAATTATATTGGGTAAAATTTGCAGCAATAAACCTACTGGCTGATCCTCATGGGTTAAAATACCGGCACTATTGTCGTTCCCTTGAGCCTGCAATAATAATTAGTCCCAAGAATCGAAGATTTTGAAGATCAAGCATTAGGCCCCGTTCATTTCGCCGATTCGAGTTTAGAATTCGAGTTTTGCTACAGTAAAAAGCTCTCAGAAACAGTCACATCTAACTTTTTTACTACAGTAAAAAGCTCTCACACAAAATCACATCTCAACTCGAATTACAAACTCGAATCAGCGAAGTGAACGGCCCCTCTCACTCTCACACACGAGCGCGGATATATATATATATATATATATTTAGAGAGAGATAAAGAGAGAAAGAATACCTCTAAAGTATCAATGGCAAACGAAGAGGCAAAAATAAAGAAGAAAACCACAAGAATCCAAGTTTAACTAGCCATCTGTTTGATGTTTTTACTTTTACTTTTCTCGTGTTTTTCTAAGAGCGATCGATATTGAACAATGCATATTGGTTGTCATATATATAATATATATTACAGCACAATGATGATCGATATATTCATGGCATAATATATATGGTAATTAACTAAATTAGTAGATCTTTGTCGGCAAGTGTTATGCACAAAAAGCACTAATATAAGATTTCATTCTTTTTTAGCTAAAGCCTAAACGTACAAAATCTCAAGAGAAACTTGTAAAAATTCACCTTTAAACACATCTTTTTAGAGTTCTACGGGATATTATTTGATAATAATTCATCAAATTATAAATAATAATTTATCAACTTTTAAATATTAATCCGTTAAATTAAGCTCGTCGGAGACCGTCGCCGGCGTAGCCATCTCGTATGGCCTTTTCAGCCGCAAAACTGACGGACGAGGAAAACAACAACGACGACGACAAGATCGGGAAAGCATTTTCCTTCCTTTTAGAGATAAATCTAACAACTGAAATTTAAAATAAAAAACCCAGATCTGTAAACTAAACATAAATAAAGAAATAAATAAAAATCAGATGCAATCTCATTCAAAGAAAGCTGTCCCTCCAAGGCCCTCGCACCCAGGCCTGACTTCCATCTTCCCTCCGCAGCAACTCCCTTCGGCGACTCGTCCCCTCGCGGGCGACGAGTCCTGCAACCTCACTCACCATCAAGCCGAAGGAAAGTACACCATCAATGGGGAAGAAGATGTTTTTGCAAATTTGTGGCTTTATGTAAAGCATTTTTAATTTAAAATCTGATTTTTTTTTTCCTTTTCTTTTCCTTCTCCTAATTTTTGTTTTGTTTTTATTAGTCTTTGAATTTATTTTTTTTTTATGTATTTTATGTTAAGGCTAATTGTTTTTTTGATTAATAACTAAGTTTTATATTTTCAAATAACTTTTATAAACCTTAACAACATACCACATCAGCATTCCGTTAAAATTATAAACGGAATTAAATAGATGGAGTAATTTGATTTAATTTTTATATATTAAAAGATATTTTAAATCGTTTTAAAAAACATAATTTGAAGATATTTATAAAAATAATCTAAGAAAAATATATTTACAATGGGCAGTTTTTAAACCCTAATATAAAATCGGAGTCAATTTCAACTATAGTTCCGTTCGGTTCGTTAATTCGAGTTTTTAATTTGAGTTGAAATGTGATGTTGTGTGAGAGCTTTTTACTGTAATAAAAAAGTTAAATGTGACTGTTTCTAAGAGCTTTTTACTGTAACAAAACTCAAATTTTAAACTCGAATCAGTGAAAAAAACAGAACCGGTCTCAGGCGGGAAAAAACAAAAGATAATTTAACAAAAACATAATTACTTTACTCAGAAATATTTAACTGGAAAAGTGAATTCTAATTGTGACCACTAATCTTTTCTTCTTCTTTTCTTTCTGACCTTTATACCAACTTTAGAAATCTCTCAAGCAGAATTTGTATTTTAATTTGTTTTTAACAATTTTAACATTTTACAATAAATAAAAATGTATATCTACTAACGGCTCGTTATATAGTAGTGATAAATTTTGTTCCATTTTTATCTAAATTTGATTGCCGCTAACATATACATGTATAAATATTAAGCGAAGCTGGAAATTTCATTAATTACCGATCGAATCATTGCGTACAAGCTTCAAAAGGGATTAATAAAAGAAAGCACCAAATTGGGCAAAAAAACATCAATAGAGAGAGTATGAACATGACTGAATAAGGTATTATTCATTTTACATAATAAGTCATAACTCAAGTATTATTCTTACAATATTTTTTCTTATAAAATTTTAAATTTATTTTTTTGTTATAATATTTTTTTTACATACACAATTCAAGTTATGACTTGAATTGTAAAATGAGCACACCCTAAATGTGAGCTCACAACTCCATATAACAAACAAAACTACAATGAACTTGACATTGTAAAAATACTAGCTTTTGTTGCCCGGACAGGAGTTGACTCCATCCGATTCCACCATCGAATATGAGAAACCATAAGGGTGCGTTTGGTTGCAGTGGGGGAATGATAATAGGAATGGTAATGAAATAGAATGGAAAGGAAATATAATTCATTTGTTTGGTTCTACTTTTTCAAATGCAATAGAATAGGATAAGAATATTTTCATGTTGACAAAATTACCCCTCATGTTAATATAATTAATATCATATATATTAATATAATCATTTAATAATTTTTTTGCTACAGTAAAAAGTTCTCAGAAACAGTCACATCTAACTTTTTTACTACAGTAAAAAGCTCTCACACAATATCACATCTCAACTCGAATTAAAAACTCGAATTAGCGAACCGAACGGGCCCTCAAATCTTTTTCTAATTGTATTTTCTCACATAAAATTTAGAGTTCCATTCAAATCTTCAGACTAAACGCCAATGTATATTCTAATGAACTGTTTGTTTCACTCCATGACCTCTAATTTTTTTCTTTCCATTTTTTTTTAAAGGATTCTTTGATACTTTATACTCTATTCAAAGGAGAGTTTCTCTCCTACTCTATTTTATCAGTAGTTTCAGTTTTTAATCGTTGAATCTGATCAAAATTACATCAAATTGAAAAAATATGTAAAAAATCTAACGGTTAAAAAATAAAAGATTATTAGTAGTCTATTTTTATAGGATTAAAGCCCCTTTAAAAAAGAATTGTCTAACATCTAAAGGACAAATTACACTTGCCCTCCTAAACTATTAGCCTTTTGCTAAAATGCCCCATAAAGTTTAAAAATAATAAATTTTCTCCCTGAACAATTTACCGTTAGCACGCATCCCCTTTTACGTTCCATCGGTTTAATTTTGAACGTTAAGTAACACGTGGAAGTCGCTAATGCATTTAATTTTTATTCTATTATTAAATGATGACTTTGCCCTTGAAACTCAGTATACTATTTCTCAATTTATCTTTCGTTAATCATCTCATTTTTTTGCCTCTCAAAATCTAAATCTACAATTTGAATCTATTGCTGACTCAAATTTTGAATCAATTCCGAATTCTAATCTCCAATTCACAAACTCATCATTCATGTCTTTCTCTAGAACCCAACATAATGGGTCTCCCAGATTTGCATGAGAAGAACAATATCAAAATCTTGTAATTTTCAAAATCTACATGAGCTCGTCGTTTAACAAACCCAGATAAACGAGTTTCTTGTTCAATCACAGAACTAGTACCTTTCAATCACAAATATCGAGGTCTAAATTTTCAGACCCAAACAAAGCTACGAGTGTCTTCTTCAATCACATCGCAGTGGAGAGGACTATCCCGGTCAGAATCGTGTGGGTCTTCGTCAAGAAGAGCCGATCGGAGCTGGATCTAGGTCGGTGGCGGGAAATCGCGACGATTAGAGGCGTGACGGCGATCCTAGGCGTGATGAAGTGGGCAATTTCGATCAAAATGCTAGATCTGTGAGGGCCTACATCGCGAAGGACATATTAGGGCTGGGTTTGGTCCGGAGTATGAACGACAGCCACGAGAGATGGAGATCGTCGCTAGGTTGAGGTCAGATGTGGAGATGGAGCGTCAAAATCGTCATTTCATAATAGTATAATGGGTTTTAAGTGCAAAATCGTTATTTCATAATAGAATAAAAATTAAATATCCCAATAATTTTTACGTGTCACTTAACATTTAAAATTTAACCAAATAGACAGAAAAGAGAAACGCATACTAACGGTGAATTATTCAGAGAAAATTTGTTATTTTTAAATTTTAACAAGCATTTTGATAAAAGGCCAATAATTTAGGGGAGAAGTATAATTTGTCCGAATCTAAATGCAATTTCCCTTTCGTAGAAAATACTATTGAAAAACCATGTCTTTTTGTGTCCCCTCCACCAAAAAAAAAAAAAAAAAAAAAAAACCAGAGAAGACATTGGTTTACCATTACATCTTGGCAACGATAAAACCCTTCATCTCCCAATCTCTCTCTCTCTCTCTCTCTTCTTGTGTTTTGGCTCTCTCTCTCTTTCTCTGCCCTTTGTGTAGTTTTAACTTTCAACAAAAAAGAATAACACCGTAAGACTATAACCCTTTACTAATGCGCTTGTTTCTTCTGTGCCTTCCTCTCTCACAAAATAACCTTCTTAGTAGATCCTAATCTCTCAACACAAATCGCTTCAATTTCTTCTTCTTCTTCTCATGTGAACGTAATCGCCTCTAAACTTCTATCCGACTCTTCTTCTTCCAACTTTTCAGGTAAAGAAAATTAAATCCGCCATTTTCTTTTAAATCTTTTTTTTTTAAAAATAAGCCTTGTTGATACTGTTTCAATCGAAATCTTCATCTGGGCTCTCTTGTAAAGCCCGAATATTTAATGGGGTTTTTTTTTTGTTCCATTTTTTTTTATTTTTTATTTTTTATATTTCTGTTCTAGTAGCGGATTGATTGTTGCTCATCTTAGTTCCTTTTATACTTACAAGTATGAATGTTTAGTGGGTTTTAATTTTTATCTGATTTGTTCTCGTTTTGCTTATAATCTTAAGTAGTTTAACTATTGAAATTTATTTCACTTGCTTGGGAATGCTTTTGCTTATTTATTTATGGTTGTTTTGATTGATGGTCGTATTATCTATAGTCTTTTTTTTTTTTTGGCATTTATTTGGATTGGATTTAGGTAGTGATGGGGAAGAAAGTTAAGAAGAAGAGCCGAACTCCTCAAAAGGAGAAACGGGCTGCAGCCATTTCCCAGAAAAATGTATCCGAACCGAGCAGCCGAAGTGTTGAAATGGTAGATAATTTAGTTTCAGAAGCAAAAGAGAAAAAATCTTGTCCCCATTTAGATAAAGGTGTTGATTTGGAGGCACTGTCTGCTAAAATTGGGTCTTCAGAACATGATAGGTGTGAAGACTGTAGGGAAGGCGCCGCTGATAGGAGGGGCGGTAGGGGAAAAGGTAAACATGGAAAGAAGAAAGGGGGTGGTTCGGCCGAACTCGAGTCAAAAGCCATTTGGGTTTGTCTGAAATGTGGACATTTTGCTTGTGGAGGGGTTGGACTTCCGACGGACTCTCAGTGTCATGCAATTAGACATACCCGGCTTACTCGTCATCCACTAGTTATCCAGTTGGAAAAGCCTCAGCTGCGATGGTGCTTCCCCTGCAATACACTTGTTCAAGCAAAGAAAACAGAAGAAAATGGTGGACAGAAGGATGCTTTTTCTGAGGTTGTAAAATTGATAAAGGGGCGTACATCGGAGGGGTCAGCAGTAAACGTTGAGGATGTAGGGTTTGGGAGTGGCAGTGTCACAACCGAAATAAAATCTGCTGCTGCTGTGGCAATTGATTGGGATGGACAAGGTGGTTATGTAGCTAGTGGGCTGGTTAATCTCGGGAATACTTGCTTCTTCAATTCCGTGGTGCAAAACCTTCTTGCAATGGATAAGTTGCGAGATTACTTTTTTAAGTCGGACGTATCTGTTGGACCTCTTACTATGGCCTTGAAGAAGCTTTTTGTGGAAACAAAACCGGATGCGGGTTCAAAAAGTGTGATAAATCCTAGAGCTGTTTTCGGATGTGTTAGTTCCAAGGCTCCCCAATTTAGGGGATATCAACAGCATGACAGTCATGAGTTGCTTCGTTGCTTACTTGATGGACTGTCTTCAGAGGAGTTGGGAATGAAGAAACAGATGAATTCTTCCAAGGAAAATGGTAACTCTTCTAGTCTAGGGCCTACTTTTGTCGATGCTGTATTTGGGGGACAAGTAGCAAGTACCGTACGCTGTGTTCAATGTGGACATTCCTCAACTGTTTATGAACCATTTTTAGATCTCTCTTTGCCAGTGCCAACTAAGAAACCTACATCTAAGAAGTCTCAGCAAGCCTCTTGGGAAAAGAAAGCTAAGGTGCCACGAAAGAGAGGCGGAAAGACCAGGCCAAAACTTAACCGCAGTATAGAATCTGCTGCAGTTGCTTCACCGATCAAAGAACTTTCCTGCGAACCGCAGTCTAGCTCTACTGGTCCGACTACTGTGGCCGAAGAAAATGGTTCAGTCGTTCATAATCCCGCTCCTGTTGAGGAAACTAAAAATAAACAAGTATCTGAGGATGCTGCAGAGCAAACATCTGCTTTGTTAGATGATTTTACGTGGTTGAATTATCTTGAGCCCGAAGCTCCTTTTGGTGACTATTCGTCGACTGCGATTGATGCTGCTGAGTCAATTATCCAAGATGTGGAGGGCGAGGATATATTGAAAAATGATGTCCATGTACCTGAATCCAATGAGCAGGTTTTACCTCTCAATGAGGAGCCAGATATAAAACATCAGTTTTCAACGGTTGACCCTTGGGAAGATGAGATCCCTTTGCAGGTTCAAAGCTCTGAGGTTTTACTTCTTCCATATAAGGAAGAAGAAAACTCAGCTTTTGTTGAGTTTGGAGAAGGTGAGGCTTCTTCATCGATTCATGGTGTTGGTCAAGAGGATTTTGATGGCTTTGGTGGCTTATTCGACGAGCCTGAGGTATCTACAGGACCCATTGTCGGGCCTTCCATGGCTAATGAAATTGCGGAAACTGGGTTTATGGCAGGTAATAGTAGTGAGTCTGATCTAGACGAAGTTGATGATACAGATTCTCCAGTGTCTGTGGAAACTTGTTTGGCTCACTTCACAAAGCCAGAGCTTCTTTCAAACGAAAATAGTTGGCACTGTGAGAACTGTTCCAAAAAGGTCCTCCGCCAAAAGTTGAGGGATAATAAGCAGTCAAAAGCTGCTGCCAAAACTTTGGTAAATGGATGTGGGACGAGAACCCAAAGTGATATAGGGAATTCAAATAAGGACCCTTGTCCAACAGAGGTCAGCAACACTAACAACAATTTTCAAAGTGTTGCTGATTCAAACAAGTTTGATGCAGCTATGAATTGCTCAATTAAAAATCATACGGCTGAAGAAAATGGTCAACAAGATAAGATAGATCCTTTTGTGCCTCAAGGGGAAGAAGGGATCGCAAAGAAGGATGCAGCTCAAGAGCAATCGAATTCTTCAGGATCCTATTACACTTGCAGGCAAGAAAGTTTAAGTGATCAAGCAATAGATTCTTCCTGTGCTGATGAGCCCAGTAGTGCTGGAGCTATCAGTGAAAGTGTTCAGCAAGGTGAATCTAAGCTATTGCCTAAAAATGGCGAATTGGAGGAAAGTGGAGATGATGAAATATATTCTGAAACTGTGAAGGTTAAGAGGGATGCAACAAAGAGAGTTCTTATTAATAAAGCTCCGCCTGTTTTGACCATTCATCTTAAGAGGTTCAGCCAAGATGCTCGGGGTCGGTTAAGTAAATTGAATGGCCATGTTACTTTTAAAGAAACGATTGATCTGAAACCATATATGGATGCCAGGTACCTTTCTGATCTTTACATTGTTTCATTCACGTCATTTTGTTGCTATTATTTTAAGCTTCATAACAGAATTGCGGCTTGTCATCTTGTTGCCTTGTGTTGATATTACTATTTTTTAAGTGCCATAACAACATCATTTTATGTAATCTTCTGTGCGGTGAACGTCTGTCTTTTTTTATTTATCAATTATGTTTTTTGTTTTTTTACCCCTTACTTGCAAGGAATATCTTTGTTTTTTTTCATTGTTTATTTTTACTGAATGACTCTGCAATATGCAAAGTTTCAATATCTTGTCTGATTATGGCCTATTTGGCTCCCTGCCAACGATCATGCATATACATGGATTAGATTTTAAGGTTTAGATGTCAATCGGCAAGAAGACCATGTGTACATTGTCACATTTCATAGTTCCATATATTGTTAGTTGCTACTGATTTTATTTTCTTTTGCTAGCTTCTTAATAAAAACTTGGTTTTGGTTATTTATTATTGCTTTTTAATACACATTCTCCATGGGACATTGTGTACCTCATAGGTGCTCTCGCTTACATCTCTTTGATTTAGTTCAATATATCAGCTTAGCTTTCATCTGGTTCTGTTTTAGTTTTAGAATGCCTGTCACAAACTAAAAAGTCTTTTCTGCTTATGATTTCTGAAAATCTAAGAAATGCTGCTTCATGTCAGTTTAAAGGAAGTTACCAAGTGTTAATCCAACACCTTTTTTTTTATTATTTTTTCTTCAGTCCAACACGTATATGTTTCTTCAAGAACTTGCCAAAATTTTGTTACAGAAATTCAGTTTGGCTCTAGGGGAATACTTTGTCAATTTTGAAAGAAGTTTGGTGTATTATTAGAGTTGGATTCCTAATTTTCTTCGTGTCCTTGGTCTGAGATAAGATAGTGATTTAGTCTTGGGATTGGATACACGCCTTAGGTTCAAGCCTTGCAAATCTAGGAAAAAAAATAGGAGTTAAAATTAGGGTAATACCCTTATTCAGTAGTCTCTAGTTCAACCTCTTTTGGAGGTGGGGATATATGCTGGCTTGATTTTGAGATGCACCTGATGAAAATAAGTTTTCATGATTTATTAACCAGAAATATGGAACTTAAAATTTATGCAACATGCTGTGACCTGTGAGTTCAGAGGATATGGTTCTATACAAGTTAAGGCTTGGTGATTTTGATAGTCAGAATTATACCAACTTATTTTTGGACCATGCAAATCAAATTTGGGTAATAAAAAAAAAATAAATAAATAAATTTGGAGAATGATTGGTTTTGAAGCTGTAAATATGGGCCAGCCCACAGCCCCTCACTTTGACGAGGTGGTGCCCAAACTCCATAAGGATCCGGGCTGAGCTGGCCTAGATTTCTTGCTCGTGTGCTGGGCCATGCTGCATAGTTGTTGTTGTTGTTGTTATTTTTTATTTTTATTTTTACTTGCATGTAAAATATGCAGGCCAGTCCGCCCCATATCTGGCCCACGAGGCTGAGCCGTATCTTTTTATGGCTGGCCCCTTATGTAGCCCGGCCCATATTTTCCTCCCAATTTGCATGGGCCAGGCCGCCCATTTTGACAGCACTTTTGATAGGTTAGAGCTGATGGCTTAGCATTGAAGATGGAAATATTGCTTAAAGCCAAATATGAGGCAAAAGTACACGACCATTCTCGCCTTAAAAAAAATAGAAAAAATAGACCATTCATGTTTCCTACGACCCTAAACTGAAGTACCCCCACTACATTGTTCTTGTGAAGGGGACACAATATCCAAGGTTGAACAAGGAATTTTTTTTCTCATCATGTTTGACGTGAATTCTATTTTCTCATTATGCCTGATTTGTGGTTCTGTTCAATCCAATTCTTCTTGTCTTATTTTAGAATTATAAAGTTGATAAGGCAACTCTTTGTTGGGAAACCGATTAGCCAAGGAGGTGTGTCACATATGGCATACTTCTTATCGAAGAATCAGTATTTTAATCCTCAACTCTGGTATTGAAGAATGTCAAGCTCGTGATTTCTGAATTTGCAAGCCTTATTACCCGTTTGGTTCATGGTTTCAAACCAGATGGTTTCTCACTAAAATTTAAATTTTTGAGAAAAAACACTGCAGTAGAACCACTTGAACCGGGGTTTGAACCCCTTTACCAAACAAGCACTTTCTTCTACTTTAGGTGTAAGGGAATCCAACTGCAGTAAAAGTAAAGGGGGGAAAAAAATATGGCAGTGGTTTTAATGTATTAAACGCCTAAGCAATAGCCTCGGCAGATATTTAACTCGTTCTTTTGACAAATGACTTCTGTTCTGATGGCTAAGACATTGTACTTTGATATCATAACTAGGTTTTATACTGGATATATGCGTTATTGAACCGCTAGGATCCACTTGTCAGATCTCTAAGTGAACCATTTCTATACAATATCTTACTTTTCAATGTGCTGTTTCAAATGATTTATGATTCCTCATCTGCTAGACTTGTTTAACTATGTGGAACTTTTTCAAAACCTTACCATTCAACTTGTTTATGTTATGCATGAAAACAGCCTTAACGAGACAACAATCTTTCTGTGAGCTGTAGGTGCATAGATGAAGAAAGCAGCTATGTTTACCGCCTTGTTGGAATCGTTGAGCACTCTGGTACCATGAGAATGGGCCACTATGTTGCATATGTTAGAGGGGGTGATAGGAACGGAATGAAAGATGGCGGTTCTACGTGGTTTCATGCAAGTGACGCTTATGTGCGTGAGACGAACTTAAAAGAGGTTCTTGGCTGCGAAGCCTACATCTTATTTTATGAAAAGGTTTGAGGTGGATCCTTTTTTTTTTGCACGTGATGTGTTTTTTGTGTCTTATCAGATACAGTTTGGGGTTAACAGAGCATTCCCCTAAAGAATTTTTAGACAGGGAAAGAAAGAAAAGAGGACAAAGTTTGAGAGAGAGTAACTGGAGTAGGTGAGTGTACAATTACCTTACATTTTTATACCATTCTTTTGACATTTGATGAATTTCAAATATGATGTATACCCTGAAAATTGATCAGCAGTAAAAAAAAAAGGGGGGGGCTTTCTTTTTTATTTTCGTTCAGATTTTATTTTATTTTTTATTCTTTTTAGAGAATTCTTGATGTGGTTGTTTTGGCCAAAATAACGCTAATGTTAACAGAGTATCTCCAAGTTATAAACTAATAAACTGGCATAGATAATGTTGTTTATCTTCCAGTCTTGATCAATTGTGGTTGCTTATTGAGTGGAAAAACTTGCACAAATATGAACCTTGATGATAAGTTAGGTATATGACACATTAAATTCGTTACTAATGAATAAGCTTTGTAAAACTTAGGGATTTTTTTTTTGGCAAAAGAAAAAAGATAATAGGGATCAAGGATGGAAGGTTGGATATTACATAATCGTTCATAGAGTGGATTTGCCCATATATCCTGTCCATTGCGGTGGGACTAACTTGAAACCATGACGTTTTAGACAACGGTCCTTACCACCCCCACCAAGGCCTTATCATGGTAGCCACTAGCCTATATTCTTTTGCAAATATAGGAAATGCTTAAAAGGGGTTGGTTATATTTACAATTCTTCTACCTTGTTCGCACAAACACCATCATAGTTTAAGAAATAGTACTTGAAAAAAAAATAAAAAAAATGGATTTATTATCTCGCCTTCACGGTGGGAAGGAATTATGCATAAGAGAGGAATATCTTCCAATCATCATGCAGTGGCCCAGCAATAAAGGTGGGATATTATTTTTCCCTATTATGCATTTAAGAGAAAAATTCTAAATCATAATTTTTTCAAAGTTTCATTTGGTAATAGGGACAAAATATGATTCATTGTAACCTTTATAAATTGTATTTACGCAAATACTTATTATGGGTGTATAGTTGCAAGGTATTAAAGCTGTATGAGAATTTGCCTATTAAATGTGCAGTCAAACTGATAGGCATATCGCATATTTGTAAATTTATTTTTTGTTTATCTACATGAGGCTTATCTTACCGATGGAACGGTCCTATTATTGTAACATGTTAAATTAAAGTTCTGATATGATATTTATTTAACGTAATATGTATAATAATATAGATATTTAATTATCTTCAATTATTATTACACCTTTCTAATATTTGTATTATGTTAAATAACTAAATTAAAATGTAGCAATACACTAAAATAGTTAAATTTCTTATGGCATGTTAAATTTGAGTTCTGTATGTGAGAGAAGAACTGTCACGCCTCAAAATGAGGGTTAGTGATGTGGAGGCTTGTTTAGACATTAAACATGATTAAGAAAGTAATTAAGCATTTAAAAATATGAAAATCAATCTCAAAAGTCAAGTATTAAAGAAATTTTCAAACAAGCCTCCCATTTTACTGAAATTAGATTACAAGAAAGTGAAGGGGACTTTTACAACTTTTTGATAAAACAGGTTTAAAAACTAAGCCTCTGGCATCATTTAGGGTTTCACTCACAGGATATACAATATTGTACATACATGAACATGTAAATAACATTTACAGACATCAACCATAATCTCGATATTCGAAGTTTATAGGGCTTGTTTGGTTCCGTTTTCGTTTTCATTTTTCACGTTTTCCAAGAACCAAAAAATGAAAATGCTCTGAGGGAGTCGTTTGGTAGCATTTCTTGAAAAACAGAAAATGAAAACGTTTTTTACTTTATCCTTAAAAACTCAGCAAAACTGAAAACGATTGAACATCGTTTTCAGTTTTCCATTTTCATTTTCTATCCCCGATCGATGGACCATTCTTCACCGACTGCACCCCCCACCCCCACACCCAAGCTGTAATCGTAATATAAGCCCCAAGTCGCAACTTGCTCTTCTTCTTCTTCTTCAAATTCCAAGCTGTAATCGAATCTCAATCAAAAAATCAACTCAAATTCCTCTGCCCCCCCCCCCACT
>NW_010366150.1:480754-484555 GCF_000414095.1 Morus notabilis
CCCCTCCTCATCTAGAAATGGGTTTTCATTTTTTCTTGTTTTAGGCCCCGTTTTTGGGTTGATTGATGAGGTAAGGAAATGGGTTGATATGTTTATTTAATATATTTAGTTAATATATTATTAGTTTAAATATTATTACATGTTTTTAAAAATTAAACTACCAAACACAATTTCAGTTTTTTTAAAATTGAAAACAATCTCGGAATAAAACTACCAAACGCATTTTCAGAAATGATTCCAAAATGAAAATAAAAATGTTTTCGTTTTCATTTTCATACAAAAACAAAAACGTTTTGGAATTAATTCCAAACGCACCCATAGTTTTAGAGTTTACAATCCTTACATTTATACACAAGGATGATGGATAGCTCAACTCCTAGAATTACACAAGCTAGGATTGTCAGAGATTGTCACTTACTCTGCATTGCTTCTAGCGTTGTCTGTGAGGGGTTAATATTTATAGAAACAAAAATAAAACATGAGCAGAAGGCCTAGTAGGATGTATTTAAGAAAACTTTATAAACAAGTAAATAATGAATAAGTAAATAAATAAAGATATTCAGTTCTAACACAACAGTCGGAACCTAACATCCTTTTTTCTGAAAGGAAGTATAAACTTTAAATTCTGTATTACAAACATCAGCAAGTAATTTATACTATGGTAAATTACTTACACAACCACAAGCACAAGCATTAACACCACCATAGTGGCCCGGTCTAAGTTTCGGGTTCTGCCCCCGAGGATACTCTCTGCATATCTTATCTAGGTTATCAGCACGCTTACCAGTTTGCAAGATATCTTATCTTAAGAAAATATTCATTAAAATTTTAAAACAGTTCATTATGATTCCAATAGCTAAAATCAAGCTATTGTGTTAAAATATTTTCCTTTATCAATCACGTCCTTTCTTTAAAACATTCATAAGGCCAAAACTCTTAAAACATGCTATCAAAGAAAAAGACAGGAAATCCTACCTCTCAAATACCAAACCTGTTGCTAGCGTTGCGCTATCCTAGCATCTGTTTCCTCAAAGCTTTCAATCCGATTCTTCAACTAGCATTTACACAAAATAATATTTTAGGATTCAATCCTCATTCCTAAAACGAATAAGTCTTAATCGTACATGTTGAATTCCTATTAGTGTGCCTTGATCAAATTCCAAGTTTCATAATCAATTCATGACTGAAATCATCATTCCAAGGATTTTGATATCAAAACATGGATTAAAGATGCTAATTCATCTATTTTACGTTCCCAAATGAAACTAATTTGGGTTCTCTTTGAAAACCAGGGTCAAAACAGGGTTTAAGACAAAATAGGGTCGAACCATGTGTGTACCGGTCGACTGGTCGATCGGTGACAGAGAGGTTCATCTCCACCGGTCGGCCTGTGGAGAAGGGACCGGTCGACTGGTGGGAACAAAGCAAGTCGGCCAAAATGGCCGATCCGTAGGAAACGAGGACAAGTCTTGCAAATCCGAGATATCTCAAAGGAAAACTATTAAATCCAGGTTCCAAATGATAAATTCAGTCCAAAGAATCCGAAATCCCCAAATCTCAACATGATTTCAACCAAAACCCATCAAAATCAAACTTAAACTGAAAATAAGTTTTTCCAAAGGAAAAATCTAAGATTCAAGATAAGTTTTTCAGAAATCTTACCCAAAATCCTTCCATTGACATTGAAAGCTTCTTGAAGTTCCTCTTTGATTCAAACTTCTTGAGAAATGGTGAAAATTTTGGAGAGAAAGAGAGAGAGAGAGAGCTACGAGAGAGAGAGAGAGAGAGAGAGAGAGAGAGAGTTATGTGGGAGGAAGAGGAAAAAAGGGAAAAAAGAAAAGAAAAAGATAAACTTTGAAAGATATTTAGAAAAGTAGTCCAAAAAATGTGTCTCCACACACTTCTGGGGTATAAACATAAATATTAAAAATGTTTAGAATTCTTAGAAATATTTAAACTTAAATACTAGAAAATATTTCATGAGCATGATTAATTAAATAAATTAGATTAGACACACTAATAAATCTCAATTATCTTAATTAATCTAGTTTAATTCCTCGAGGTGTTATAAAAACATTGTAGCAAAAACGTTAAATTTGAATAAGAGAAAACACTGTAGTAATAGAACTTGAGTTGTGACTTGAATTGTGAAAAAATAAGGTCTTAGTGTTACGTCTTTCTGATATTCGTGTTATGTTAAATAACTATCATATCATGTTAAATATTGCATGTGCTACATTAAATAAAATATCATGTTACGTTTTTACTTTTACATGTTATGATTGTAGGACCGTCCCACCATTGGAATTGTAGACAATGCTTATCTAAGTAATCTTTTGCAAGTTCCACTTTTATCTTATGCATTAAAAAAACAGAGAGAGATTATGAGCCCGTTTAGTTCGTTGATTCGAGTTGATATGTGACTATATGTGAGAGTTTTTTACTGTAATAAAAAAATTAGATGTGACTGTTTCTAAGAGTTTTTTACCATAGTAAAACTCGAATCGGTAAAATGAACAGAGCGGCCTAAGACTACGTTTGAGAATACACGCGTGCGCACACAAGATATAAAATTCATTCACTAAACGTCTAGACCTCTTTTCAGAAAATGGAAAAAAAAAAGCTAGAGAGAGACTAGGACTATGTTTGAGAATACACACGTGTGCACACACAAGATATAGAATTCATTCACTAAACGTCTAGACTCTTTTCAGAAAATGAAAAAAAAGAAGAAGAGTAACTACATCATTATCCTCTTGTGGACTTCTTTGAGGCGTAAATAAAGAAACAAATCTCAAAGGAAATATCAATAAACAAATCTTAAAGATGACTGGCACGTACATAAATTGCAAGGAAAAGTAACCGATGGCCTAGTATTGCAAGCCAACATTACACCGTGCTAGTGTTGGACTTTCGGGCGGCGGGCATGCCCGATGCCCGAAAATTTTCGGGCACGGCGGGCAGGCCCCTCTCGCCACCCGAAAATGTTTTTCTTCGGACACGGGTTCGGGTAGCCCGAAAATGGTAAGTCCCCCGACAGGCCGCCGCCGTGGAGAAGCCTTCCCCCGCCGTTCGCCGAATTTTTTTTGAATTTTTCGGCAAATACTCGAAGCTGCCCGAACTGCCCGAATTACCCGAATTTTTTGTGACCGTTGCCCGAATTTTGGTGACCGTTGCCCGAATTTCGACCCGTGCCCGAAAAATGCCTGATTTTTTTTTACCGTTAGCCCGAAAATGCCTGAATTTTGAAAAAAAATGGTCTTTTGCCCGAACCCGAACACGATGAAAATGCCTGAATTTTGAAAAAAAATGGTCTTTTGTCCGAACCCGAATTTTGCCCGAATTTTTGAACCAAACGGTCGGATTTTTATCCGTTGCCCGAACTGCCCGAATTTTGCCCGACCTGCCTGAAAATTTTGTAGCCGTTGGACCCGAATTTTTGGGGGAAATTTTTTTTTTTTTCAACCCAAAAGTTTTCCTATAAATACCCCCCTCCCCCCAACCATTTTTCTCACCCCAAAACTCTCATTCTCTCTCAATTTCTCTTAATCTCTCTCAATTTCTCTTAATCTCTCTCAAATCTCTCTTAATCTCGCTTAAATCTCGATCTCTCTTAAGCTCTCTCAAAGTGCTCTCAATCTCTCTTATTTTTCATAATGGCTTCTTCTGGTTATGGTGGTGGTGGTGATATTCCTATTGATGCCCAATTCAACATCGAAGAAGGGCAATTTCCTAATGTTTTTCAATCGCAGGAATCGCAAACTATGGAAAGAGATGCTGATCAAACTGCAAATCCGACCC
>NW_010366150.1:485030-485344 GCF_000414095.1 Morus notabilis
ACAATTATCGTTTGACCGCCAAACCGGCGGTCTAAGCACGTGGAAATACGATCCGCAAGTTGATCGTATGAAAATGGCACGATTAATAGCCACATTAGATCAACCACTAAGTTTCCCTGAACAAAGAAATTGACAACGTTATATTAAAATTATACATAATCTTAATGCACAATTTTTTTCTAGAACTACTCTTAGGAAAGATGCATTAAAATTATATAAACAAGAAAAGGAAGCATTAATCAACCTTCTACACTCTACTAGTGGTTGCGTTGCGTTAACGGCGGATATTTAGTCTGCCGTTACCAACAAGGATT
>NW_010366150.1:496439-520672 GCF_000414095.1 Morus notabilis
TCATATTTTCTCTCTAGAACTTGTGAGAATGTTTTGCAAGATAGGCTAGAGTTTTCTTGGTGAGGTTAGAGATGAACTTCTGTTGAGTGACCCAATTCGGGGTTTTGATTCCTTGTTCTGTAAACTTCAACATCTGAGTAAATTAAATCTCATCTATTTTTCTATTACTTTTTAAAATATTGTGTGCCAATTTTTGTATAAGTTCAGTCACGCTTTTCTTATGTAAGTATGTCACGCATTATTTTGTTATTCAAATTATTTTACAAATTGTCTTTTACTGCAATATTGTCAGATTGATATATTGTCGATTTTAGATAATTTGTAATAATAATATTTTCTGAGCCAACATAGAGATTTAATTTATTCGATTATTTTATTTTGTGAATCAAAACTTGAATTGGTGAACGAAGCATTAGGGATTCTCGACACCTTACCATTTTCTTCATTACAAATTCCCTCCTTTCTATTTTATTTGCAACAAAATCTCAAAAACTATTCTTTTTCTTTAATTCACTTTTCTCTAACGCTCTTATTCTGTTAGTCTTTCTTGTTATTTTGTTATCTCTCTGTGGATACGACCGCCCTTCTGTGCTACAATTGACCGCTTGTGAATATCACTTTTGGGCGTTAATCACCGGTCTCCACCGTTGCAGCCGAACAAGCATTCAGTACAACCGGCCGAATACTTGAAGAACGGAGAAACGCATTGCAGCAGGATATTGTTAAAGCTTTTGTGTGCATCAAGAATTGAGACCGTTCCGACCAACGCTTACACGATACAATCTCACTGGCAAACCAAGAATGGATCGACGAATTTAATAGATTAACTTTTAATTTTCAAGATGATCCTTTTGCTTCATCTTAATAATTTCTTTGTAAATATTTATTTACTTTGTAATTTCTAATTTGTATAGTGTTTATTGTAATTTGTAATCTTGTATAGACTTTGTAAGTTCATCAAATTTGTAATTCGTCACACAATGATTGCACTCTTTTTTCCTTACCAAGTTTTATCCCAATTGGGTTTTTCTTGGTAAGGTTTTTAATGAGACAATCATGAATTACAAATTTAAAAATCAATGAAGAAGTAATTTTTTTTATATAGTTCGTTCGTGTCGTGTGTTCATTTCATATTTCAAATTGTAATATACACAATTACACATTGTAATTATACAAATACTTATTTCAACAACATAAAAATATAATATAAAAAAAAAAATTTCGGGCAACCGGTCGGGCATCGGGCAGCTCGACCGGGCACGGGCAGGCTTCCTCTGCCCGAAGCCCGTCCATGGGAATTTTTGGGTCGGGTCGGCAGCCCGAATTTTCGGACAGATCGGGTTCGGTCATCGGGTAAAAATTCAGACTTTTCAGTAATCACGGGCGATCCGTCCAAAATTTCAGCACTGCACCGTGCATGCAATTTGGCAAACACCATTGGCCTTCTCATGTATTGCTTTTGGCACAAATTATAAAGAACCAAACTCATTGGTGTAGACATGTATATACACACATATACATACAATACACCAGTTAAGAGAAAGTGACTGACAACCTTGTATTGCATGCCAACTTTACACCGTGCATGCATGTCATTTGGCAAACACCATAGCACCTTTTGTTTAGTAGTTTCCGAAAGATCCTGATTTCCACGATTGGATAATTAAGGAGTTAGTTTAGTACATATACTCAAAATTTAAATTATGATTTTAGTATAGTATTTTCTTTTCACAGAGAATTTAAATCAAAAAATTTTTTATTAATAATTCTCTCATAAAAAATTTGAATTAAAATCTAAATAATGATTTAAATACACTTTTTAAACGGGCCACAAATCTTAACATTTTCTGAAAAATTATAGTAAATAATAGATTTTTAAAACTCAATTAAATAAATATCACATTTTAAACTATTTAAAGTAAATAACAGTTTACGTGATAAATGATTCATTTACGACGAGTAAAAAATTATTAAGACTTAAAATTATTTATTTACTTTAGTTTTAAAAATATATTATTGACTACATTTTCCGACATTTCAATCTGATTAAGGAATCTAAAACTTTAATAAAAGAGAAGGAGAATTTGTTGGGAGGATAGGATGTAACACCTCATTGTATATTGAACAGTTATTATTATACATGACTTTCATGCTACATCCATGCATACTTTAAACTGTTTGATTGCAGTTAGACAGTTGAAACCTACTTGACCATGTCTCCTAACTTTCCAAGCTCGCAATTATCGGGGAAATTGCCAACTTACCATTCTAGAAACCAGAGGTATCAATTTGGGTTGCCTGGCCCGAATGATGAAATTGGATTGAGCCGATCCAATTGAGTAGAGGTCAGCCCAACCTAGCCTGAAGTCAAGTAGATTAAGAGTTTGTTCAGTTGTATTTTTGAGTTATGATGACTTAAATATAGATCTTGAGTTAAATTTGAGTTATAACTTGAGTTGAAGTTGTAACTTGAGTTTGTGTTTAGTTGTGTACATTTAAGTTATGGTTTGAAATGAGAATATTTTTGAGTTTGTATTTGGGTGTGTCAAAATTTGAGTTTGTATTTGGGTGGGTCAATATTTGAGTTTGTATTTAGATAGTATTTTAATAAAAACTCAATGATGATGACAAATTTTAATAGGGTATATGGGTGAGGTTTTATTCGTCGTTTCGTTGTGAATGCATAAAAAAGAATCATCTCAATCAGAATTAAAACGAAAAAGTTATAGCGTTTTTAAGAATAGAAAAAATAATGTTCATTAACTTGAGTTTGAGGTCTCGTTCGCTTTGCGGATTCGAGTTTTCAATTCAAGTTGAGATGTGACATTTTCTAAGAGCTTTTAGCTGTAGTAGAAAAAGTTAGATGTGACATTTTCTAAGAGCTTTTAACTGTAGAAACCTAGGACTGAAAACTCGAATCGGTAAAATGAACGAGGAATGAGTTTAAGAACTTGAGTTGAAGGAGAAACTTGAACTAAGATTTTAACTCCAAACTCAAGTTAAAATTTAAGTTAAAACTTAAGTTCAAACTCAAATTTTATAAAAGAGCACAAACTTAAATAAAGTTGTAAGTTGAGTTTAAACTTTTTTTGAGATTGGGTGCAAACGAACAAGCCCTAAAGTTTGGTTGAGTCATCCTAAAATTTTATATGAAAATTAAAAGAATTTGATAAAAAGGCTAATTGGGCCGCCGACCTAGCCTGATTATACTTTTTGGCCTAGATTCTCAGTCTGGCATGACTCGAGAAGTTGGGTTGGATCGCATGGCCAGAGTCTTTAATTGGCATGACCAAAATATTAGGCTTCAGAGTGGCTTGTTGCAGCTGACTTAAATTGATACTCTACTCAAAACCAACAGATATTTTGAATTTCTAAAAAAAAAAAAAACCAAAACAAAACAAAAGGCAAAAATATAGAATAAGAAAAATTTTGTGAGAATATATTTAAAAAACTTTATGATATAGTTTTTTCGTTGTACAATTTTTATTTAAATTGTTATAATTTGAATGTGACATTAGAGTTTGTTGTCTCATCTAATGATATTTTCTCATATCCAATCCCGCTATGACATAATTATTTTAAACATAAGAAAATAAAAAGATAAATTTATTTAGTAGGTTATGAACACATTTTAATTAACCGTCACATTTTTATTAAGTTCTACTAATTTTCTTTATTTTATTTGATATGACACTAGTTTGTTTAGAACTTAAAAATTGTACCCTAACAGCCCGTTTATCTGCAAGGTTTTGAAAGGTTTTGGTTGGTTTGAACCCAAAAACTCATGTTTAAATGCAAAAGCGTTAAATTTGGTCTTATATTTTGGGTTCATTTCAACCTAAAATCAAAAGTTTTCTAGAACTTTGCCCCCCTTAAGTTTTAAAGGTTCTAACCAAAGCATTGTTCACAAACCTAATTCAAAGGTTCCCACCAATTATTTCACTTACATTTCTTTAAAAACCCCATAGTTCTACTGATGTAACCAAAACAATGGTTTAAAACTTTATTCTCAGTTTAAACCTTACACTATTAAATGTCAGTTCAAATCACAAAAAACTCACATATAAGATGTCAATTCAAACCACAAAAAGCTCACATATAAGAGCATCTTGAATGTAATTTACAAATTTAACATTTGAGTACAAAAATATTTTCTAATGCAATGCTATTTATTGTATCAAATTTCACATATGCTATACTTTGTGATAATTTTTTAATACGAAAAATTTGACATTTGATTACTATTGGTTGAAAATTTTACTTTTTTATGTAAGCATCGTAACTTTTGTATTTTTTAATTATTTTAAATATAAAACTTTTATAACATTCAAAGCTTAATAATTATAGAAAAGAAATAAATTTAATATTTTAAATAACATTATGTATTATAGTAAAAATAAAAATCACACATAATATTTTTTAATATTAAATATACAATTGACATTAATATTTACGTTAAAGATGATCTAAATTCAAACCCAAATAACTTTTTTTAAAAGTTTAAACTTAATAATTAAAATCTATAAAGTAAACGGACCTAATTTAATATCACAGTTAAAAACATATAGATGTAGAATATACACTAGTACATATTAATTATAAAAAAAGGGAAAAAAAAAAGAAAAAGACAAAAACATTCCATTCAAACAAGTATTTAAGCAATGCAAGGGAAAAAAGAAAAGAGCAGCAAAGAGAGAGAAAGAAAGAAAAAGAAAAAAACACAGAAAGAAAAAGCTCTCTCACTCTCTGTGTAACACAAAAACACCACTCTCTGTCCCTGCACATCTCTCTCTCTCCTCCTTTACCAACTCACTTATCCTTCATCACTCACTCATTCTCTCACTACCTCTATAAGGCCTCCTTTCCACTTTATTCTCCTCCATGGCACCACTATTTACAACCTCTCTCTCCTTGGCCATATGCTTCCTTATCGTCCTTGGAACTATCAACTCTGACACCGCCGTGGCGGCATCAACGTGGTGCGTGGCTCGCAGCGACGCCAGCACGCTGGCCCTACAGACGGCGCTGGACTACTCCTGCAGTGCCGGCGCCGACTGCCTGCCTCTGCAGGCGAACGGCCTCTGCTTCCTCCCCAACACCATCCAGGCCCACGCCTCCTACGCCTTCAACAGCTACTACCAGCGCAAGGCCATGTCCCCCGGCTCCTGCGACTTCTCTGGCACCGCCACCGTCGCCCAGTCCGACCCCAGTAAGCTTTACATATTTGAACCGTCAGATCACATCATAATCATGTAATATTAAGAAAAAAAAAAATACTACAAAGTTTACGTGTTATATGAAATAGAGAGTGAATTTGTGTTCTCTTGGTGTAGGTTATGGATCTTGTGTGTATCCGTCTTCTGTAAGGTATGCTTTAATGCCTTTTCTTTTCTTTTTTTCTTTTTTTCCTTGAAAATCTTGGTAATGATAAAAAAAAAAAAAAAAAAAAACCACTTTAGTATTGTGCGTACATGTATAATGCTGGTTTGGGTTTCGGTTTGGATTTAGATTTCTTCATCTTCACGCAATATAGGTCTTTTGGTCTATTTCTTTCATTTCCTTTTCTGGGTTCGTTCTTATTTTCTTGACGAATATTTTGAGAGATCATTACTGTCTACTCCATATTGGTATTATTCCTGTTGGCTTTGTTCACTGCAATGAGTGTGTACGAGGGAGGGACAAAGGAAATAGAGAGAATATTAAAGACCGTTGGATTGATGACACGTGCCCTTTGCATGGGACGTTGGTGATGGCATCTGAAATCTAGCCGTTGATTCTCTAGTAACGCGGGTCCTGATATGTTGTCTGTCCCATCTAATCTCTTTTCAAAAATGGGGTTGCTCGCTTTGTTTTGTACCATTGTCTCTCTCTCTTTTTTTTTTTTTTTCCTTTTATTTTTTTATTTATTTAGATCCGAAGAACAAGGATGTGGTACTATTTTGGATTTAACGCTTCACCTTTAAACTTACACCGTTGGATGGGCTTTTAGGCTTTTCGATAGACGGTCAGATATAGCATTTATATGGTACTTGACAGAATCTGGTGTAATGATGCAACACTGTTTTTGACCATATGCGTACAGCGACTGATCAATAGAGGTAGAGGCAGTGTTCTGTGCAAGGCACTTTCTAATCAATCTGAATCTATTAACCCATGTCGTTTGCATCATTTTGTTACATGGCCCACATTAGTCCACAGGGCACAGGTCCTTTAACTGGCGTTATTTTTAATTTTTGTCAGGCTATTATTTGAATTTCTGGTCATTTGTATAACTTTTTTAATAAAAATTCTATTCAGTAACACAAGGTTAAAATCTCATCACTCATGAACAAATTCTGTTGATAGTCTCCTTAAACGGGCTCGCATTTTATGAGTGATGGAGTTTTAATCTCATGTGATTTAATAGAGGTGTTATTTTTAATTACAAATGAACATTTCGACTCGGGAGATGTGAAATAAAATCCAACTCTTATCTCACATCTCGACTCACTCAAGTTGAGATGTACACAGGGAGTGTGATTTAAGTGTATTTTTTGAGTTGAATTTGAGTTATAATTTGAGTTGAAGTTGTAACTTGAGTTTGTGTTTAGTTGTGTACATTTGAGTTATTGTTTGAGATAAAAATCTTTTTTTGAGTTTGTGTTTGAGTGAGTCAAAACTTAAATTTATATTTAGATAGTATTTTAATAAAAACTCAATGGTGATGAAAAATTTCAATAGGATATATGGGTGGGGTTTTATTCGTCTTTTTGTTGTCAACGCATAAAAAAAAATCATCTCAATCAGGATTAATACGAAAAAGTTATAGTATTTTTAAGAATAGAAAAAATACTGTTCATTAAGTTGAGTTCAAGTTTTGAATTCTAGTTGAAGGGGACACTTGAACTCGAGTTTTAGTCCCAAACTCGAGTTTAAACTCGAGTTGAAACTTAAAAGAACATGAACTTGAATAAAATTAGAACTTGAGTTGTATTTTTTTTGAATTTTTTGGACAGCTGAACACACTCATAGGTTCTCAATTAAGACTAATGTGGTCAGGAATTAGAACTTGAGTTGTATTTTTTTTGAATTTTTTAGACAGCTGAACACACTCATAGGTTCTCAATTAAGACTAATGTGGTCAGGATTTTCTGGGTCGCGCCTTTTCTTTTTTGAATGTATCATAGTGTCGCGATAAAAGCACATGGTAGTGATATTAGAAGGGCAAAATCGTCTTTTCATATCGTATATTGTGTACTATTTGATAATAATGTTGGTATGCATGATGATTTTTATCAAATATACTATGTGATGATGGATGTTTTTTGTCATGTGTTACATGATTGCCCATTTTATTTTTTGCAATTTATGGAGACACAAAAGTAGAACTGCAACCTATATGTTGGTCACTACCATAAAGTAGACTTGATCGGACCATATCTACTAAAATTTCATTTGACGTATTTGCCAAGGATGCAGATTTGGTGGGTATGACATGAAAGATTAAGCATTCTTTATGGTAGTGGCCGGTACATGAGGTTAGACTTCTGTGTGTCTTGAAGCTGGAGAGGCAAAACACACAATCATATAGCACATGACAAAATAGGCACACTTATCACATATAATATCATAAAAATAATACTGTATGCCTACCTCATTATTAAGTAATATGTGATAAATAATGTAAAAAGACGTTTGTGCTCATCCCATAATAATACTTCCATATGTCTCCGGTCTCTAGAATATGGTACGCCCAAAAAAATTACTACATTTTCTAAGAAAAATGTTCCAACTTTTAGTTTTTACGACCAAGAAATAGAAAGCAGAAGCTTTAACAACCAATAAAATATATGGTGTATTACTGAAGAGAATTTGTTTCAGAATCCATAAAAGGCAAGTAATGGGGGAAAGCATTTGAAAATGCTAGTTGGTCGTCAGTATGAAGAATCTACTTTTATTGTCCTCTTTCATGGTAATTATTGTTGTTATTTTTGTTACTATTGATATATTATATTATTTTATTATCATTATTGTTATTATTTTCTCTGTTCCTCTTGTTCCAAAATGGCTTTTGGAGGGTCTTAACCTCAGTGAGCAATGAAACATATATATATATTTTTGTCTTTGTTTTTTTTCTTGGGTGTTTATTTATGTCTTTTTTTCTAGGTTAAGTTTTAACAATTGTTTGTGGCATTGCTTTTGCATAGGAAGATTGTTGCTTTAGCTTTTGCCTTACTTAAATTAGGACCTAACAACTTAGTTTTTTTCCAAAATTCACAGCACGGCTGGGGGTAGTACGCCGACCACCGCATCGACAAACAACCCTACCTCAACGACGCCAACGACAACCACACCGGCCTTTGGCAGTGACGGTACAGGCGGACTGACTCCTGGAACTCCAGGACTTACTCCAACGATCCCCGATGATACTGACAATTCAAGAGCATCATCCAGACTCATGATCCCGACACTCTTGAAAACACTTTCCTTTTTATTTGTTATCATTCATTGAGCTTAAAATCCCTCGAATGTCTTCTCTTCCTAAGCATGATCCTAGTGAGGAGAAGAGGCTTGCAAATTTTTGTTAGAAGCTGGAGGCAGCCTTGTCTATTACTACAAATCAAGCTTTACTAAATAGCGCTTGATCTTTTGGTATATTTTCTCTTCTAATGTGAAATGCTTCAGTTTGACTGGCCGAGTATTTATTTAATCTAGCTTGAGAAGGAGCAGAGCTTAATTAAACACACTTTGTAGCTCAACATTCATTTTAACTGTTACAAGTTTTCTTGGTCATTCCACTAAACACTCTGCTTGAGTTAGCTGATCAATTTTTTTCTTTCCTTGCCTTTTTTTTAAAACAAAAAAAAAAAAAAAATTTGCCCGTTTAATTCGCTGATTCAAGTTTTTAATTCGAGTTCAGATGTGATTTTATGTGAGAGTTTTTTACTGTAGTAAAAAAGTTAGATGTGATTATTTTTTAAAGCTTTTTATTGTAGCAAAACTCGAATTTTAAACTCGAATCGGTGAAATGAACGGGCGTAATTCTTACAAAAACTCAAGTTTCTCCTCAGGACAATGTGTACTAGTGAGCAAATATCGGCCTGAATATTAAATTATAAATCCAAATTAATTAAAAGGCTTAACACTTGATAAGTGCAATTATAGGCCTTAAAAGTAGGGACACTGTATGCTCTATATACATGTATGTTTCAAAAAAAAAAAAAAAAAAAAAGTTTATATTCTAACAAAATGAAATCTTGGCCACTGAATTTTCCAATGTGAATACCCACTTATTCTTATGGTCATGACTTGGGAATTTGGTCACTTAGAAAAAGCAATTAAAAATCAGAGAGACAAAATATAAGTTGATTGTGGTACATGGACTGCAGATTTTATTGCAGTAAAAACTCAGAGCACACCCAGTGAAATATCTTACAGTCTCTCAAAGAAGTCTCTACTGGGTCTTTCAATCTTTAAGTTGAACATATATTTGTATAGGAATTGGTCATGATTGTGGTTTAAGATATTTTTCTTCTCCTGTAACTTGCTTCATCTTTGCCATCTTCAACTACTACTCAACTTGGCATTTCTCAGGCTGTCTTACAATGTAAATCTGATCTCCAGCAGCTCTGTACAAGTCCCTATTCCGGTGCCAAGTCCACAAAGCATGAGTCTCATTTTTCACCTACAAGTGACAAAAATATTTTAGTCAGCTTAGTTAAAGCCTTCGTTCGAATAAACGGAACTTAGACACGGCAATTCTCATGTTCAACACTACTTAATCCTTCTGTAACAAGTGTTCGGAGACTTAACTACGAAACCGACCTTCACAATCACCGATTAAACACCTCACTATGAATAACAATTGTTAATTAAAATATACAGTTTCTAGTTGTGGATCGTGGTTACTGGGATGTGATCAAATATAGGAAAAGGCACTGAAGGCCCTGTCTAACAAACCTTCTACATTATTATTATTATTTTTAATTAATGCTCATCAGAAAAATAAATATCAGATTTCTTTCTGAGTAATGAACCAGACAGTGAGCATATAGATAATGATCTGTGAGTATTGCAAAACTTTGTTTGTCTGTTTCTTTCTTGTGCGACAGATATTACCTCTAAAATCCCATGACCAAAGCTGCTTTCTCGGTATGCACTATATTCAGGCTGCTCATCCCAACAGAACTTCCCTGCTGCTGGACCTGATGTAAAATTGAAGGCGCAGAACCCACCCATATATGTATCTGGGGTTGTAGATGGTTCGGGGCAGTTCCCGGGTTCGTCAGCGTGTGTGATTGCCATCTTCTCCCTATTCCCACCATCACCAACAGTGATATAAACAGGAGCACATGGATCCAGAGTGTAATTATACACTCGGTTCAACCTTTCATAGGCGTGAACCTGTCATTATTCCAAGAACAAAACAATTCTCAGACAGATTTTATTGCCCTGACAAAAGGTCAAGTGAGAAAACTTGTAAACAGTCACCAGGAATTATGATGTAGATTTACATGTCCATTGAAGACTATATCAACACCACACTTATAAAGCAAGTCTTCCATAGCTACTCTCATACACTCTGCTTCTCTGTAATGTGCTATATAGGTGCTGTACCAAGGAGCATGGAATGTAGCCACAAGCCATGGTGTCACCTTTCGGTCGACGCTAGCCATGTCTGCCTCCAGCCATTTGTACTGATCAGCTGTGTGTGTGTGTGTGTTGGGGGGGACAATGAGAATAATCTTAAAACAGTTGTGTCTGTGATGCATTTGAAGTACGGATCCGGATTTCTCTTTCTCAAAATCCAAACCCGTGAAACAATGTGATCTATATAATGCATTAGATTCCCAGTTAAAGTGGGAATCTTGATTCAAACAAATAGGTGCTAAGTACCTCAAAATGTAAATCAGTATAGATCCTTGAGCTTACATGTTTCATCATAGGGTGCGTAGGCGCCAAGCATTACAAAGTGTACTCCTCCTGCATTGAAAGAATAGTATAACGTAGACAATGATCCACTCTCTTCCGAGGGGAATGCAAACCGAGAACTGTATGCAACAAAGGCTTGATTTTCGGCCTGTAGTTCTATCTCATGGTTTCCTTCTATGACCATAATTGGGACATTGGAAATTAGAGGCTGCATGTACCTGAGAACAAACATCTCAGCACGTGAAGAATTTTTCATGGTTTTCTCATCATACAGTGGTGAGACACACACGATTGATAATGGTTCAGGAAAACTGCAAAAGAGACAGTTTTACCTTCCCCAATAATCCCAGCGAGGCTGATAAGTTTCGTGAATGGGAGTTTGCGGAAAGGAGCAAGAGTAGCAATCAGCTCCAGTTCCATTTGTGAGATACAAGTTCGCATAACTGACATCACCGACCAATAGAATAAGATCAGGATGGTTACTTGTCAAGTGTTCAACTGTTGATGTAGTATTGTATGTAAGACCCAAGTCGCCAACTACTGCTATTCTGCTGGGGTAGCTCTTGGGACCAGAAACTGGCATAGTCTTGAAGTAATATAAATTGCTCATTCCTTGTAGAGGATCTCCACATTGATACTGATATAGAGTGTTTGGTCTTAATCCTGCAAAATTGTAAACTGTAAATTAGCAATGGTATTGTTTTAATGTATAATTGTATTTGGTTTGTTAATAAGTGTAGCTTCTGCGACAAATCTTTAACATGGCTAAGTTTAAAACAAGATTACTTGAAGTCATACCAACACAGAAATTATACAACCCTTAAATATATTGGTTTAGTATTGATCTGCTTCTTAAAAAATTTCTGATTCTTCTTTTTTAGCTTCTCAAAATTGCTATGAAAAGTGGTTTGATTCTGTGTCAATTACTTTAGAAACATTTTACCAAACAGACTTACTTTTGGAAGTTGCTTCCTAATGTGGTAGATTGTGGAATAATCTAACAAAAAGCACGGTTGATGAACACATGTTGTTGTGATTGAAATTCCATGATAATCACTTTTAGAAGCTGCAAAAGCAATCCCTTGCCAAAGGGATTGATTGTAGAGATGCGTTTTTTATTCTTGCAGAAAATTCTAGCTACAGTCATGTTCAGTAGATGAATCTGAAAGTGATTACTACAAAAGCCAACTTACATTTAACAAAAATCAATACAGTACTTCTAAAGTATTTTTAAAAAGCTAGCTCTTGAATTGCAATTCACATGAAAACCAATAAATTTTTTTTTCTTAAAAGCAGAATCAATCTCAAACTCACCAAAACTAGACTTCTCCCAAAAGAATGAGAAATGTAAAGCTATGCAGCTGAACAAAATAACTCATCTACAATAAGAATGTGAAATTAATTCATGTAGATGTGAGATTTGCAATGTGCATACCTGTGAGACGAACATGATGTATAATCCCAGAAGTGTAGTTCTGAAGGCCTTCATAGGGATAGAGCTGATTATACACAAGAGAGTAACCTGTTGCTTGATGAGTAAGTGGATGTCCATACAATCCATACACAACTACGCTATCTACTGAATCGGGATCCAACGGGCTTATGTCGTCTCCAATTTGAAACTCTCCTACAATATCAAACATGGTGAGAGAAACTAGACAGAGAAAGAGAGATTTTCTATGTTGAGTTGTACAGTGAAGCCTAGTTATACTATACTCTATGAGAGTTGTAACATCATCTTATACTCTTTCTCTAACATAGTCAAGTTAAACAGAATGTCATATGTGTTCTATTTATCGTTTTTCTTTGCCATATTTTTCCTGAAATCCTATTATTCTAATAACACACCCATAAAACAGAATTTAAAAACTTTGTTCACTACACATGGTGACAAAGAAATTAGCAGTGCACTCCTTCAATTTCATTGATATCCTTGCTTCATTTTTCTTTTTCCCTTGTAGAAGAAAAAAACAAGTAAAACTTCTTAGATTCCAAATAGCCTAACTGATTTCAACTTCATGTGCCATATCTTCCACCATTTCCTAGCTTACATTTTCTTGATTATAATAAGAAAAAAAAAAGCCAGAAATACAATAGGAATTACCCTTTTCGTTGCCACTTGAGTAGTCTCAAGTGGTTGAGCGTGTGAGTGTGTCCATCAGAATTCGAGAACCTTCGAGAACGTTTGATTTATGTATTCAATGATTTAAAATCATTCTCATTTTACGTATATTTTTATGAGAGAAAATACTGTAAAAAATCATGAATCTTCATGGACGAATATAGAAAACAAACGTCCCCTTCATAATTCAGAATCATAAGTCCCACACCGTATTAAAAAACAAAAAAAAATCATTTTCGTTACCCTTTGGAACTCTTGTTTTACCCGTTACATTAATTTTTTAATGGTTTACTCTATAATTGGAAACAGTTTTTTTTTTTTTTTTTTTTTTTCAAATAAAAAACATAAAAAAATTTGAACAACAGTAAACACTAAAAATGAAAGAGAGAGAGAGAGAGAGAAATTAACCAGTAATCCATCAATAGCAAACAGAGCGATAAGTTGTAGAGAGAGAAACAGAGATTTGTTCAGGCTGGAAATCTTGAACGATTCTCAGAACACGAGGGTCGGTGTCTGGCAAGTCGACAGCGTTGCCGCGAAAGCTTTTGTCGAGCGGCACAGTCACGGGCTTAAAAGGTCCCTCAAGTGTCGTTGGAATTATGGAAGCACTAGTACTTAATAAGCTCAAATTGAGCACCAAATGAAGTGCAATTATACAGACTGAGACCAAACCCATGTCCAAAAACCTCCTTCCTTCTAAAAAACAGAAAAAGATAAACAACATATATTGACACCCAATCACTGGTATGTCACGGGCGAGCCAAAAAAAAAAACAAAAAAAAAAACAAAAAAACAAAAAATTTGAATGAGAATGACAAATGTTAAAAACAGGTGTACAAACGTTAAAACAGGTGTAAGTATATACATATATACATACGTGTGTGTGTATGTATATATATGTTATATAGTTGAAATGTGAGTGAGGTTTATTCAAGGGGAAGAAGGGGATAAAAGATGGCTGGCAGTGGCAACTTGACTCGTGAAAATGGGCCCTTTGATAAGCTTTGGAGGAAAGGAAAGCCGTTACGATTCGTTAGTGGGCAAGATACTCGTTTTCAAATGTAACTGATTGTCAAAATGTCAACCGCTTCTAGTGTCGTTTTTTGCTTTAAGTTTAAACTTTTCTTTTCCTAATAAAGAAGGAATTATAGGGATAGATTCATTGGATTGGTGAAAGTTCAGGCCCGGGTCCGGCGGCCGGAAGAGAGCTTTCAGGTTGGGCATATTTATGTTGGATGGTCAGTCCATATCAGGCACTCTAGCTCATTGGGCTAAAACCGGACGACCTAGCCAGAATTTAATTTTGGGAGGTTAAAAAAAAAATTAAAAATTAAACTTTAAGCCGGCTTGAAAGGAAAAAAGAGGAAAATAAGTCAGAGATAAATTAAAATTAATAGGTCAATAGTTTACATAAGTTAATAAATATGTTAAATTATTGTTTTTGTCAATAACTTGCCTAATTATGAACCATAACTTGACAAGTTATTGTCCATAAATCACAGTTTTTGTCCATAACTTGTCTGGTTATGAACCATAACTTGACAATTTTGTCCATAACTTATCTGGTTATGAACCATAACTTGACAAGTTATGACCTATTAATTTCTATAACTAAAAGTTGACCTATATATTTCCTTAAGCCTTTCATATTGACTTATTTTCTACTATTTCCGTTGAAAATACTTATTGGCTTATAAACTAGGCCCACTCGACCTGGGGGTTTGGGCTGGGCTGAGCCAACTCAATGTTTTTTCGGGTTGGTCCTGGGTCCAAAGAGATCTTTCGGCCCCATTTAGTTCGGTCTAAACTGTACCTTTGCAGACTCTATATCCGATCGAGTTGTGAAAAAACGAGATTATCTTTTAGAGAAATAAAACTAAAGATAGAATCTTATCGCATATAAATTGTAAGTTGTAAATTGCCATTCTTTTATTTGTCAGTATTTTATCTGATAATGTGTTTATAAAATTGTCACATCCAATTAGTACTATTAAAAAGTTACATCTAGCATTAGTGCTATTTAGGTGGTAGTTCTACATCGTCGTCTCTCGGGCTCTTCTTCTTTTTTTTCTTTTTTTTTTCTTTTCTTTTTTTTTTTTTTTTGTGTTTTCGTCTATAATAAAGACGGTTTTGTTTTTGGTCTGCTAGTTTTGATGCTTAGGGTGTTTTGTATAGCCATGATTCCATGATTTTATCAATCTTGATCGCTCTAATTTTTCCATGAATTTGGGAGGTTTCGTTAAAAATTTGTGTATTTAATCGTTAGTATACTTATTTAGAAGTCTGATTTCGAAGTCTATTCCCCTTTAGCGTTTCATTCGATTTTACTAGTAAAACCGATTGTATATTGGGATTGCGATATTTCTGCAATTTGAAGCTCTACAAGTCAGCATTGGTGTTTCTATTATCTGATTAATTGATGACGGAGAACATTTTTTGCCCGTTCGGTTTGCTAATTCGAGTTGAGATGTGATGTTGTGTGAAAGCTTTTTACTGTAGCAAAAAAGTTAAATGTGACTGTTTATAAGAGCTTTTTATTGTAGCAAAACTCAAATTCTGAATTTGAATAAGCGAAAAGAACGATGTAGTTTCGACCCGTATATAGAGATATAAAGAGAACATAAATAATAATTTAGAAATACGGTTGAACTTTGAAGAGGAAATTAAAAAATTACCGAATCTCAGGTTGAAAAAAATGACCGTTTTCGTAAATCACTTATTTAATTATCGAATAAAATTAATTGACAATCTTACATTTATTGATTAATCTTAAATTTACTAATTAAATTAATTGATTATTAAGCACAAAGAAGAAAAGCTTTTCTGGTGAAAATACTTATTTTCATTAACAAAATGAAATGTACAGTAAGCAGCTAAAATAGTCAGAATTTTGTCTAACTAATTATAAATTAATCCACTAATCTACTGACACGTGTACAACATTATAACAAACTAATCCGATTCAAAACTAATCTAACGGCTCTAATTCTTATCTCTAACAGGCCCCCGTCAAATACAAGGTTGGCGTTAGATGACAGTTGTCTAATGTGTGCATACGGATTTATGAAACTCAGAAATTGTAATATTGCCTTTTTTTAGTATATTAGATGATTTTTTTCCATAAAATATCTTTAAATAGGTGTCATTTACTCTCAAATTTGTAATAGTTAGTGAGTTATTCTTTCTAATTGTTGGGGTACGTACTCTAAATTAAATAAGATATAAATATTTTATAGATTATTAATGAAATGAGGAATTTTTTTTAATATTATTTTGCATGCATGTGATGTTTTATAAATATAAAAAATCGCTAAATTATTTTAGATGTAACTTTAAATATTGTATATAAATCTTATATGCAGAGGATAATGTTTGAAGTAAAATAATATAAACTTGTCTATAATTATAAATTAAAGTTAGGATGTTTAATTTAAAATTACTAGTGCAGTTCATTACAATCTGAATGAAACAATCTTATCCTAGATTGTTAAGAATGAGATAATTGGAATGAAAGCAGTTTATGTAATATGATTATATATGATCAGAACGCGATTAATTATGAATATCTAATAAATTCCGTTATTAAATAGAGTATTCAATATTAATCAATGATGGTCATATATGAATTAATCTTAATTCGTAGTAATTAATAGACTTCCATTTATGATATTATGTTATTTGACATATTGACTAATGACACATATGAATAATGTTAAAGTCTTTGTATATTGAGAGCATAGTAAAATAAATAGCTGGGAATAATAATTTACAAGACGAAATCCATTCTTTCATAATGAAGTGTAACAACCGGAAGAATTAAGCATGTTTAATTATGTTAATTGTGATATATTAGTGTGCCTAATATTGATTTTCTTAACTAACCATGTCATTAAAAATTTTCTTAACATTAAAATTTTAAGTTATTTCAAGAAATTTTAATTACTTTCAGTTTTTACACCCAGAAGTTTTGAAAATACACTTACTTATCATTTTTCCTCTAAATACCCTTTAATATATTTTTTCTCTTTTATTTTCCTTTTTCCTTTCTCTTTTTTCTTTCTTTCTTTCTTTTCCTTTTTTTTTTCCTCTCTATCCTCTTCCTTTCTTTTCTTCTCTCTCTGCAGACTGTTGGGAATGGTGTCCTAGATGCATGAGATATAATAGGACATTTATTAATTATTTAATAAAAGAGTTTATTCATCATTTTATGTGCACATATTTATGAATATTTTATGAACATCAATGAAAATTCTATAATTATTTATGTGACCTTAAACATTGTATATAAGTGTTATATGCGAGAGGATAATGTTTAAGGATAACAATAAAAAAAAACGACGTCCGTAATGAATTTAATTAAAGTTCAAAATCTTTAATTAAAACATTAGTAATATATGTCATTCTCATTATGTTAATATGACGAGATATTAAATGAGTGTATTACGCATAATGAGATTATGTGGAACAGAGACATAAAGACAATATGAATTTCTGATAATTTCCATTAAGTATAGAAATTCTAATTGAGTCTATCGATAGTCATATATGGAATGATCTTAATCCAGAGTTCTTAGCATACTCTTATTTATGGATTTGTATCTTTTGATTTACTTGGTACGGATTCTGAGATCCTGAATTCTATTCTTTGTATTTTGGAGACATGATGAAGTAGGTAGCATGAAATGTTATTATACAAGATGGAATCTATTCCTTCTTGAAAAAGAAGTAGATACATAATTTCCTTGTAGTGTTGATACGGTACATGGATTAGTAAGAGCGCTCTGTTTCATGAATGTGTTTTATGAATCATTGTCCATTAGAGAATCAATGGTACTCAAGGATAAAGATATAATTAGAGAGGTTAATAGATTTCACCTAACTCTAATTATGAATTATTTATGGAGGATTGATCTATATGCAATGACTATATGAAATGAATACTTCACAGTTTAGAAGTAATTTATGTCTATAATTACGAGAGTGTAATTCTAAGTTTATAGTGGAGTAACTATTAGAATTAATAGCATTAATTAATTAAAGTGTTTGATTAATTATTAACTTTATTGGAGCTCGAAATTGTAGGTCTATGAGTCTCCGCATCGTCGTTGTAATTCCACAAGATACAAAGGGTAAAATGAGAATTTTTAGAATTACGAAATTTTAAAATAAAACACTCAGGGAATATTAATTGAGAATTAATTATAAATTGAATAATGTGATTATTTAAATTTAAATTTAAATTTTGGATCACTTATGTGAAAGGTGTTCACATAGTGAAAACGCACAGCACAATGTGAATCCCTTTGGGATTCAAATTGCTTGCTCTCATGGCTATCCAATTAACTTATTTGATAAGTTATTCAATTTGAAATTCAAGTGATTTAAGTTTGACTTAAATTGGAATTTGAATTTGAGTAAAAAATTGGACTATAGGATAAAGGAGGATTTTTTCTCCTTCCCTATCTGTAATTGGCGCCTACCACAGGGATAAAATTCCTTATGGTGGCCGGCCATATCAAGAGGATAAAGAGTGGGAGATATTGTACCAAATTTAAATGGGAGATAATTGATAAGCTTTATCTTGGAGATAAAAATTGGATTCCTTCTAGGAGTTTGACTACTACTCTATAAAAAATAGATTGTAGAAAATTATGAGACACAATTTTTCTCTCTCAAAATTAAAAGTGGCCGAAAGTATTGTAGAGTGGGAAGGAAAATTTTTCTCTAAACATTCCACGTCGTGGATGCGTTGGTGTTCGTGAAAATTTTGACTGTTTTATTGATAATCCTATTTTGTCTCAGGTGTGCCCACACATACGTTTTGTGGATTCTAAGAATTGACGAGGAAGACTTTGGTTTTCTAAACTAGCTTTGGAGCAAGGAACGTTTAAGGTCAAAGAACTCAAGATATCATCCTAACCGGCTGCTAGGTATAATTCCTAAGCGAGTTCTTAATAAAAAAATTAATGCAATTAATTTATTCGTGCATAAATTAATATAATCTATAGAGTATCTCAAAAGTTTTATGAAAGCTTTTATTATACACGATCCGCTAATTACACGCTTCCGCATCCGAAATCGTTTCGGAAACTAACAATTGGTATCATAGCAGTCTATAGACGATATTAATTTATGCTCCGATTATGTGATAATCAATATTGTATTAAATATTTGAGATTTAATTTGTATGCATGTGACGGGTAGACACTTGCATTTAATTATGAATGTTTATATTTATTCATGATGATGAATGTATGGATGATGGATGTGGTAATTAATTATATGGTTACATGGATCGGTTAAATTTGTTCTTTAAATTATTTGTAATTTTATTCGGGAATTAGAATTATTTTAATTCTAGGATTTAGGTAGAATTAGGGTTTTGATTTTGAATCACAAGAAGCCCGAAAAACCGCCCCATGCAGCCCCGGAGCCACGCCCCGCCACGGCTCCACTGCGCCCTGCCCACGCACCCGGACACGCCCCGTGCGCGCTCAGGCGTGCCCAGTCAAGGCGCGGCTAGTAGACCCCAGGTGAGCCCAAAGGGTTTCTAGAACCCTCGTTTTGCTTGTCAAAGGACTCATAAGTGTTTCGGACCCCGAAGAAGGTGAAATCTGACCTGAAAATGAAAAATGAAGCCGATGAACGAAGAATTCAAGAATCGAAGATCCGTTGATGTAACGAAAGAAAATAATTATTGTAATTATTTATTTATTCGATTTGGTTGTAATTATTATTCGTTCAATATGGTTGTAATTTATATATTCCATGGGACCCGGTCAAATTCATCTTAATCGCCGATTGCATATTTTATACTTATATGTATTGGATGATTGTATAATATATGTCCATACATATAACATGCCCTATAGATATAGTGTGTCTACTCATATGTTTTATAACATGCCATGCATACACGCGCATTTATTATTATTTATTTTATTTATTTAAAAGAGTTTTAAAAAGATAAAATAAATTAAGAACCGTGCGCTAAAATTAATTTAATATGATTAAATTGATCTAAGTTGCAAAATTGATTTGCAAAATAATGTTATATGTGAAATTTAATTTAATAATTAAATTTTAGAATTTCACTTATCCAAAAAATACATATTTGTAAAATATTGAGTGAGAGAGGGTTGTATGACAATATGACGCACTAGTCTCTACTGTTAGTTCAACACCGTGAGATCCAGTAAGCGCTTCACAACGACATTGATCTATCGCCCTAAGTAAAGTGTCCTTTCCTTATCAATAATAAGGTTGACTTCCTAGCGGTAGGATTTCAGGAAGTATTTCTAACTTGACCTACCATAAGGCTGCACTTTGGAGTTAAGTCTTTGGAATCTGAAATGGTGGGTTACACTCTTGAAAATATAATTAATTTAGTTAATTATCTTTGACCAAAATAACGGTAATTAATAAATATGAAAATATGAGATATTTTTATAATATTTATTAATTGAGAAGGTCTCGGTTCAATTAGCGGGTTATGTGACCTACCCTAAGGCGGCACATCATTCGTGGTAAATTAGATTATCATTGGCACTTAAGATTAAAAACATGATTTATGTATTTTTCATGGGCATCATGCATCATATTTGATTGTGCCAAAATTCACATGATTCATATTTGATCCTATTTCCATTTTGGAATATCGATCTTTTATAGTTCCTTTGCTGGACGCTGATGTTTTGCCTTAACTTTTTCATTCATGGCCACCAAAAGTTCTTTTTCATATTCTTATACATCTTGGTTGTTCCCGGATGAACAAAGTAAGGCGTTTCCTGCGCTTCTGAAAGGATCTGCTTCCTTATTTCCTCATTATCAGGGACGTATATTCTACCCTTATGGTAAAGTATGCCGTCCTTTGAGAGACTAAATCTTGTTTCTTTACCTTCAAGGACTTAGTTTCTTAACCTAACCAGGGTAGGATTAAGTTCCTGACTATCCTTCGTGTGTTCAAGAATGGCTGGTTGGAGGGTTAGAGATGATAACTTTCCTGAAATCACCTCAATTTTGAGATCATTTATCTCCTTCTATAGAGGTTGAGGTAGAACACTAATCGCCACTAACGTCGCTGATGACTTACGACTCAATGCATCAGCTACTTTATTTGCTATTCTGGGGTGATAAAGGATCTCACAATCATAATCCTTTACTAGTTCCAACCATCTTCTTTGTCTCATATTCAATTTTTTTAGTAAAGATATACTTGAGACTCTGGTAATCTGTATAGATCGCACATTTCACTCCATACAAATAGTGTCACCATATTTTTATTGCAAAAACTACTACTGCAAGCTTTAATTCACGCGTTAGGTAGTTCTTTTTATGGTCCTTTAGTTGCTGTGAGGCGTAGGCGACCACTTTTCCTCCTTGCATGAGTACGGCTCCTAATCCTTGCTTAGAAGCGTCACTATTGACTACAAAATTTCTTTCTTCCGCATCTGGAATAGTTAGCACCAGAGCGCTAGTAAGTCTTCTTTTGAGTTCTTAGAAGCTTTCTTCACACTTCTTAGTCCACTCATACTTTCTTTCCTTACGTGTGAGAGCTGTGAGTGGAGTGGCTAGCTTTGAAAGTCTCTCAATGAAACGTCGGTAGTATCCTGCTAAACTAAGAAAACTACGTATTTCTGTCACACTTTTCGAAGCTGGCCACTTACTTACTCCTTTAATCTTCGTGGGATCCACTGCAACTCCTTTGGATACCACATGTCTTAAAAATTGTTCTTTTTCTAACCAAAATTCATACTTCAAAAATTTGACATACAATTAATTCTCCTTCAGGGTTTGCATAGCGGTCCTTAAATGCTCCTCATGCTCTTCTTTTATCGTAGAATAAATTAAAATGGCATCTATGAAGACAATGATGAACTTTTCCAAGAAATCCCTAAATATTTGGTTCATCACGTCCATGAATACTGCTGGAGCATTAGTCAATCCAAACGGCATCACGAGGAACTCGTAGTGTCCATAACGAGTTCTGAAGGCTGTCTTTGATATGTTACCTTCTTTAATTTGAAGCTGGTGGTATCCTGAGCACAAATCTATCTTTTTCAAGAGTGACATATTGGTAAACTCTTTGGTCAATAATAATTTTTGACTTGGTCAACCTTAATCGGTCAAAAATCTCAATTTTCTCGGTTACACCTGCCGGACTCCTTTTCCATCAATTTTTTGTTCCGATTGATTCTAAAACCCTAGAACTGATGTTTTTCAATTCTTCTTCATTTCTTAACCTTGATATTCATGTGTTGGCCCACTTGTGGGTTCAACACAACATTATGAACTTCTTTCCTATTGTAGTCTGAAAATCGGTAATTGTATCATACCTTACTTAAATTCCTAATTGCTTACTTGATGTCATCTTGCTTACATAATCAAGGTTTAGTGAACACTTGGTAATCATCCATTGGTGTTCTATTCTTATAGCTATTCTCATTACTTCATACTGACTTTTGGGAATTTACTTAGTTGACAGGAAATTTCAGTTTCTGACTTTATCAACTCCTGAACTCATATTGCATCTCAATTTCTTTACTAAAATATTACCCCTGTAATTTTCTCTTATCTGTTTGAAAATTAAGGAGTTTCTCTTTAAATGTCAGAGCGTTCATCTATACGCTACTAACATTATACTGCACTGAGAGATTCCTAAGTTTATGATTCTCCAACTGTATATGCATTGAGAATTCTTACGCCTTAATTGCGGTAAGAATTTATCAACTAAATTTACTTGTTTTTAAAATAGGAACTAATCATAAAACATGCTACATAATTTATGAATATTGATATTAATTCTATAAATCCTTCAGTCACAAAATATGACATGACATTCTCAGAAAAATCCTTGACTTAAATAAAAAAATTTACATTATTTAATTATAGAATTTTCTCGGTTATTACAATCTACCCCCTTTAAGAATTTTTGTCCTAAAAATTAGAATAACTCGGGGTAACTTTTCTTCATATCTTCCTCTCGTTCTCATGTAGCTTCCTCAATATTACGATTTCGCCACAAGACTTTAACTAAAGGAATAACTTTATTCTTTAGAGTTTTCTCCTTGCGAGCTAAAATCTGACTGGTTTCTCCTCGTAAGTTACGTATGCATGCACCTCGACTGGTAACTGGTGCAACACATGTGATGGGTCTAGTATATATTTCTTTAACATCGATACATGGAAAACATTGTGTACCGAAGCCAGTTCTGACGGAAAAGCTAGTCTATAAGCAACTTTACCGACCATTTCTAGGATCCCAAAAGGTCCTATGTGTTGGGAATAGTATCCTAGAAGCATAAGATGTAATAGGATATTTATTATTTATATAATAAAAGAGTTTATTCATTATTTTATGTGCATATATTTATGAATATTTTATGAATGTCAATAAAAATTTCATGATTATTTATGTAACCATAAACATTGTATATAAGTGTTATATACGAGAGGATAATGTTTAAAGATAATAATTAAAAAGCAATGTTCATAATGAATTTAATTAAAGTTCAGAATCTTTAATTAAAACATTATTAATACATGTCATTCCCATTTAGAATGGAACGGTGTTATCCGCACTGTTAATATGGTGAGATATTGAATGAGTGTATTTCACATAATGAGATTATGTGGAACAAGGACACGGACACAATATGAATTTCTAATAATTCCCGTTAAGTATGAAAATTCTAATTGAGTCTACCGATGGTCATATATAGAATGATCTTAATCCCGAGTTCTTAACAGACTCCTATTTATGGATTTGTATCTTTTGATTTACTCGGTACGGATTCTGAGATCCTGAATCCTATTCCTTGTATTTTGGAGACATGATGAAGTAGGTAGCCGGTAATGTTATTACACGAGATGAAATCCATTCCTTCTTAAGAAAGAAGTAGATAAATAATTCTCTTGAGAGTTGATTCGGTACTTGGACCAATAGGAGCTCCGATTCATGAATGTGTTTTATGAATCACTGTCCATTAGAGAATCAATGGTACTCAAGGATAAAGATTTAATTAGAGAGGTTAACGGATGTTACCTAGCTCTAATTATGAATTATTTATGGAGGATTGATCTATATGCAATGACTATATCGAATGGACACTTCACAGTTTAGAAGCAATTTATGTCTATAATTTCGAGAGTGCAATTCCAAGTTCATAGTGGAGTAACTATTGGAATTAATAGAATTAAT
>NW_010366150.1:521063-617565 GCF_000414095.1 Morus notabilis
GGGAAAGAGGATATTTTGTTCAAAATTCAAATAGGAAATAATTGACAAACTTTATCTTGGAGATAGAGATTGGATTCATTCTAGAAGTTTAACTTTTACTCTATAAATAAGAGAATAGTAGAAAATTGTGGACACAATTTTTGATACAATTTTTGAGACAATTTTCGGAATGAATTTTTGCCCTAATTTTAGAGGTGGCCGAAATTTCTCTATAGAGTGAAGGAAACATTTTTCTCCAAAAATTCTACATCGTGCATGCGTTGGTGTTTGTAGAAATTTGAGTGTTTATTGTAACCCGTTTTGTCTCATGTGTGCCCACACACACGTCTTCGTAGATTCTAGGAATTGATGTGGAAGACATTGGTTTTCTAAACACAAAGCTTTGGAGCAAGGATTGTTCGATGTCAAAGAACTCAAGTTATCATCTGAGTTGGCCTCCAGGTATTTTTCCTAATTGAGTTCTTAATAAATGAATTAATGAGATTAATTTATTCGTGCATACTTTAATATAATCTATAGAGTATCTCAAAAGTTTTATGAAAATTTTTGTTATACACGATCCGCCTTCACCCCCGCTTCCGCATCCGAATTCGATTCGGTCACCAACACTATGTACCTTGAACTAAGTTTTCCTTTCTTATCGAATATCATTACTCACTTCATCGGTGTAATTTTTAGGAAAACTAGGTCTCCTACTTGAAACTCCAAAGGTCTGCGGCATTTATCCGCGTAGCTCTTTTGGCGGCTGTGAGTTGTATCCATTCTCTCTGTGATGCATCTTACATCCTCTATAGTTCTCCAGATAAAATCCGTGGTTTCTAAATGCTTCTCCCTAGGTTCATACCAATGAATTGGGGACCTGCATCTTATTCCGTACAAGGCTTCAAAAGGTGCCATACCTATTGACGCTTAATAACTGTTATTATAAGAAAACTCTATCAAAGGTAACTTTTTATCCCAGCTTCCCTTGAAATCCATGACCCATGCTCTCAGTATATCTTCTAAAGTCTGGATGGTCCTTTCAGATTGACCATTAGTCTGAGGGTGAAAAGCAGTACTAAATTTTATCTTAGTCCCCATTGCGTCATGCACACTTCTCCAAAATCTAGACGCGAAATGACCGTCTTGATCTGATATGATGGATATTGGAATCTCATGCAGTGTCATTATCTTTGACACGTATAATTCTGCTAATCGCTTGATGGAATAATTGAGTTTGATTGGAAAAGAATGGGCAAATTTGGTCAGTTGATCTATGCTTACCCAAATTGCGTCGTTGCCGTCGATTGTCCTAGGCATCCCTACTATAAAATCCATTATGATTTGATCCCATTTCTATTCTGGAATATCGATCTTCTACAGTTTCCCTGCTGGATGCTGATGTTCTGCCTTAACTTTTTGACAATTCGGTCGAAAATCTCAATTTTCTCGGTTCGACCCATTTTCCGTCCGTTTTTCATTCCGATTGATTCTAAAACCCTAGAATTGATGTTTTTCAATTCTTCTTCATTGCTTAACCTTGATATTCATGTGTTGGCCCACTTGTGGGTTCAACACAACATTATGAACTTCTTTCCTTATTGTAGTATGGAAATCGGTAACTGTATCATACCTCACTTAAATTCCTAATTGCTCACTTGAGGTCAAACTCTATGGACATGTGACCCAATTCTGAGGTAATTGCTTGTTTTTCTTTTCTCTAACGTATTTGTGATAAATTACGGGACTTATTTGTTCTTTTTTCCCATTTTTGGTGTTGTCATATTGTGTGTGGTTGATTTGGCTTAGACTTATCTGTGTTTGGTTTGGTTTGGTTTGGTGTGATTATGTTTCCTACTATTGAGAACTCTTCCTCTTTTCTTTTGTAGTATGACCATTTTATCTGCTTCTAACTATATGTTTCAATGCAGCCAACTTTATAAATTCCAGGGTTTACAGATGATGTTAACTCTGTTGCTGCAGCTCTAAATCCTACAGAGAAAGTGAATGTCAACATGGAACAGTTAATTGCTCAAGAACTTGAGAACATTGGTGGTTTAAGTACGGAGTCCCAAGTGAAAATATTTAGGCAACTTACAAAGGATGAAATTTGGGTCCGAAATTTTTTATGAGTAAACTGCACATTTGGCTGAATTTGTAATGCAGATTTGTTGATCTTGACAAAACCAGTACATGGACATCTTTGTCCTTTGAGAATAGCATGAGGTCTTTGTCCTTTGAGAGTTGCATTACATGGACATCTTGCAATTTGTAATGCAGATTTGTTGATCTTGACTATTACTGAATTTTTTTGCTGTTGTTGCTTTCTAATATGAAACAAATTTGTAGACATTTGTTAGCCTTGTTTATTTCAGAGGACGTTTGTTTCCTATATTCGTCACTGATTTTAAATCATGATTCATGGTTCTCTACAGTATTTTCTTTCACAAAAAATACACGTAAAACGAGAATGGTTCTGAATCATGATTTTGAATACATAACCAAACAACCTCTTAGTTTTGGTTAAGCTTGAGGCAGGGGCTATGCAAAAGACCAGGACAATCAGGGGAAAGAGAGATTTTCCCCTCTTAAAATGGAATTTTTTGAGAGAGTGAGGAGAGAGAATGATGAGAGAGAGTGACGTAAGAAATGAGTAGAGATAAATTATTGTATTTAAAAAAAAATCAATTTTTTTTTAATAAATTTCAACTACCAAATAAGGGATAAAAAATTTGAGTGGATTTTGACTTTTTTTCTAATAAATTTTTCTAAAGTTCAAAACAAGGTGAAAATTTTCCATTTTTTTTGCTTTTTCTTTCAAATTTTCTTTCCCCCCACAAAATCCAACTTCCAAACATAGTCAGGGTATGTTTGGACGGATTTTAAGAGGGAAAGGGAAAAAAATGAAGGATTTTATTTTCCTTGTCTGGAACAAAGAAAAAATGATGAAGAAAATTTTAAGAAAATTTTGAGGGAAATTTTATAATGTAAAATTTGGATTTTATTTTCCTCAAAAAAAGTATCATTTTTTAATCTCATTATGAAGTGAATGGTAAATGAAACTTTCTTTTTTAAGATTTTATATCCCGAAGTCAAACAATAATCTTATAAAATCTTTTTCATTTTAAAGTAAACCTGCATACGAGCTCTGTTCCAGAATAAGCATGATGCAAGCCTCCGTCTATGTATACAGGTTGCCTGTAAATAGTATATAAATGATATATCCTACTTTCATACCATAGTAATAGAGTGATTTTATTTTGAGGGAAGGGAAGTTTCTTCTCAAATTTCTCTCCTCCTTCCTTCTCTCTTTTCGCCTCTGCGGCGGCCGTCCTCGGCCATGATTTGTCTTCTCTGGCTAAGAGATCTGTCGCCTGTTGGGAATGGTGTCTTAAAATCATGAGATGTAATAGGATATTTATTATTTATTTAATAAAATAGTTTATTCATTATTTGATGTGCATATATGTATGAATATTTTATGAATATCAATACAAATTCCATGATTATTTATGTGACCTTAAATATTGTATATAAGTGTTATATGCGAGAGGATAATATTTGAGGATAATAATCAAAACAATGGTCATAATGAATTTAATTAAAGTTTAGAATCTTTAATTAAAACATTATTAATACATGTCATTCTCATGTAGAATGGAACAGTGTTATCCGCACTGTTAATATGGTGAGATATTGAATTGGTGTATTTCGCATAATGAGATTATGTGAAACTGGGACACGGACACAATATGAATTTCTGATAATTTCCTTTAAGTATAGAAAATCTAATTGAGTTTATCGATGGTCATATATGGAATAGTCTTAATCCTGAGTTCTTAGCATACTCTTATTTATGGATCTATGTCTTTTGATTTACTCAGTTCGGATTCTGAGATCATGAATCCTATTCCTTGTATTTTGGAGACATGATGAAGTAGGTAGCCGAGAATGTTATTATACGAGATGGAATCCATTCCTTCTTGAGAAAGAAGTAGATAAATAATTCACTTGAGGGTTGATTCAGTACTTGGACCAGTAAGAGTTCCGAGTCATGAATTTGTTTTATGAATCATTGTCCCTTAGAGAACTAATGGTACTTAAGGATAAAGATGTAATTAGAGAGGTTAACGGATTTCATCTAGCTTTAATTAAAAATTATTTATGGAGGATTGATCTATATGCAGTGACTATATCAAATGGACACTTCACAGTTTAGAAGTAATTTATGTCTACAATTACGAGAGTGTAATTCCATATTTATAGTGGAGTAACTATTGAAATTAATAAAATTAATTAATTAATTAAAGTGTTTAATTAATTATTAATTTTATTGGAGCTTGAAATTATTAGTCTATGAGTCACCGCGTCGTCCTTGTAATTCTACAAGACACTAAGGGCAAAATGAAAATTTTAGAATTATGGAATTCTAAAATAAAACACTCAAGGATAATTAATTTAGAATTAATTATAAATTAAATAATGTGATTATTTAAGTTTAAGTTTAAATTTGAATTTTGAAACACACATGTGAAGGTTTTCACATAGTGTGAATGCACAGCATAGTGTGAATCCCTTTTGGATTCAAATTGATTGCTATCTATAATTATCTAATTAACTTATTTGATATGTTGTTCAATTTGAAATTCAAATTGATTTAAGTTTGACTTGAATTAGAATTAGAATTTAAGTTAAAAATTGGATTGCAGGATAAAATTTTTTCCTAATCTTTATTTGCAAAATTGCGTTTAGCACATGGAGGAAATCCCTTAGTGGTGGCCGGCCATATTGGATGAGGGAGAATGGATTTTATTTCAAAATCAAATTTGAAGTGAGAGACAATTAACAAGCTTTTATCTTGAAGATAAAGATAAGATTCCTTCTGGGAGTCTGACTGTTACTCTATAAAATAAGAGATTTCTCACAATTTTTGCTCTCCCTAGCTATAGTAGCCAAATTTTATAGAGTGAGGAAGAGGGAAATTTTATCCAAAAATTTCACGTCGTGCATGTGTTGGTGTTCGTGAAAATCTTGAGTGTTCTTAATAATCCCGTTTTGTTTCAGGTTTGTCCACACACGTATTCGTAGATTCAAGAAATTGACGAGAAAGATTCGGGTGTTTTAAACTAGCATTGAAGCGAGGAACGTTCGAGGTCAAAGAATACAAGTTATCATCCTAATCGGTTGTTAGGTATAATTCCTAATCCGATTCTTGGTAAATAAATTAATGTGATCAATTTATTTGTGCATAAATTAATTAATTTATAGAGTATCTCAAAGGTTTTATGAAAATTTTTATTATACACAATCCGCTACTCACACGCTTTTGCATCCGAAATCGTTTCAGAAACCAACGTCACTGACATCTGATCATCTTCCTCGGTTACGAGTTCGCCTGCACCGCCATCGTCTTCCACCACGCCGAAGCTCATTCACCATTGCTTCATCTAGTTTTCTCTGAAACTTCTCTGATTTTTCTAATTAGGTTCCAAACAAAGGTGAAAATTTTTACTTTTTTTCCTTCTTTATTTTTTATTTCCTTTAAATTATTTTTTTCTCATAAAATCCAACTCCCAAACATAGCCTAAAGAACAAGATCAAATGAAGTGGTAATTATTATAATATAATTATTATAATTACCAGAAGTTTATCCAAGTAGTTACCACTCGTAGGAATGTAAGCACAAGGTAAGCATTTTGTTTGATGGAGGAATGACAATCCTAAAGAACAATCATTCCAATATTTGGTAAGAGGAAAAAGACTTTGGGAATAGGAATGGCTATACCACCAAAATGTGTGGATATGTTTCCTCAAGTGGACCAAGGAAATGGTCATTCCGGTCCAAATTTGAGGTCAGATAATTTTTTCCCAAAATTACCGTCCCAATATCCTAGCAATTCTTACCACTATTCCAATATATAAAAGTTGTTATTAAAGATAAACCGAGTGGTATTTTTGTCAAAATATCCACTGACTATACATTGGCTAAGACCACCCCACCCGCGCCGTGACCACCTCATTCGACTAAGATTTTCCGTCGTTGCAGCCCTGTTCCCTTTCGCAATAGTACGAAGAGAGAGAGAGAATGATGTTCAAGCGGAGAAAGAAGGAGGTTTGGTTTAGGATTCAGCAAAGGATATTTTTGACAATTCATTTGTGTGGGACCCTCTACAACTAATGTGGCAGTGTTAGAAATGAAAGTCTAAAAAAAAAAATTAGTGTTAATTGTGAGAATTTTTTAATCAGTCTTGTTTTTTTAAATTACCCAGCGTAAAATCCTTCAACAAATTCCAAATTGTTATAACCTAATTACAACTTAAAATACATTCAGTAAAACTTAAAAATTAAATCTTACATTTACATATTTACACAAATTTTTTTCAAAAGAAAATTAAAACTTTAAGCTAAAAAATTATGTATATCATATATATAATATGTTTCGAATTCGCGGATATTAACTCCAGACCAATTTTTAACTTTCAAGTTGGAAAAATCCCAATCCGTGTAAAATTCAAAACTTTTTCTAATCCAAATTTAAAACCTCATATTGGATAATATCATTACAAAATGATTTGTCCTCTCGGAAAACAAGCCTACCGATTAATTCTTTGTGGTGATCAGAACATCAGATTGAAAGTTTTCTTTTTTTAAAATTTTTAAATTGAAAGTGTTAGCTATGAGGCACATCTAGTCGAATTAGGCACTCAAATTTTAACCCAAAATGTATCATCAATCGTATTGTACTTGATAGAGGCTATGCCACGAACGAGCTAAAAGCTCTTTCAAAGTGTTCCTTCTATCACTTGTGTTGTCTCCTTTGTTGTCAAATAGTTATCGGCAAATCACGTCTTTTGAACGAATAAATAACGAGCAAAGATCAAAGCAACAAGATACAGATTAAGAACAAAAGGTAAGCTAGTGAAGTACTTCCAAAACTTTAATGAGTTCAACAAAGAGCAAATGATAAAACGCCTAAAGGAAAACTGTTTCGGAAAAACATCTTCACAAAAGAAGATGCCACCGCCTATCGAGCACCCAGTTCTGAGCGCAACGAAAGGTCAGCGAGCACAAGACAACACGATCAAAATAAGACGAGTATTTAGCACGATCATAATAAAAACACAAAAAGTAGTTCCATAATCCACCAATGAAGAAAATCTTGAGGCAAAAAGCCAGTCACTTCCCGCCCTTCTTGGCAGCAGACTTGGTCACCTTAGCTCCACTTGGGTCCTTCTTCTCAACGTTCTTGATGACACCAACAGCAACAGTCTGGCGCATGTCACGCACGGCGAAACGGCCAAGTGGGGGGTACTCAGAGAAGGTCTCCACCACCATGGGCTTAGTGGGAATCATCTTCACCATACCAGAATCACCGTTCTTCAAGAACTTGGGCTCCTTCTCGAGCTCCTTTCCAGACCTACGGTCGATCTTGGTGAGAAGCTCAGCGAACTTGACAGCAATGTGGCAGGTGTGGCAGTCAAGAACTGGGGCATAGCCATTGCCAATCTGGCCAGGGTGGTTCATGATGATAACCTGGGATGTAAAGTTGGCAGCCTCCTTGGCAGGGTCATCCTTGGAGTTGGACGCGACAAAACCACGCTTAAGATCCTTGACAGCCACATTCTTAACGTTGAACCCAACGTTGTCACCAGGGAGAGCCTCCTGGAGAGCCTCGTGGTGCATCTCAACAGACTTAACTTCAGTGGTTAGTCCAGTTGGTCCGAAGGTCACAACCATACCGGGCTTGAGGAGACCAGTCTCAACACGACCCACTGGGACTGTTCCAATACCACCAATCTTGTAAACATCCTGGAGTGGGAGACGGAGAGGCTTGTCTGATGGTCTTTTGGGCTCCAGAATCTGGTCAAGAGCATCAAGGAGGGTGGGACCCTTGTACCAGTCAAGGTTGGTGGATCTCTCAATCATGTTGTCACCTTCGAAACCGGAGATGGGAACGAATGGGATTTTGTCAGGGTTGTATCCGACCTTCTTCAAGTAAGATGAGACTTCCTTCACAATTTCATCGTACCTAGCCTTTGAGTATTTGGGAGTGGTGGCATCCATCTATAAAGAAGAAAAGTAGACCACAAAGATTTTATGTACGAAATACAAAAACGTATCATAAGTAACACCGCTTCAGAAAAATTGATTACAATATAATAGAGAAACACAAGTTAAAATACTTTTATTTAAAGAACAAGTAGATATAAGCGAAGGACAAACAAAGACACATTTGCAACCTAATAAAAGATGGAATGGGGAGAGAGAGGGAGTTCCACCCTCAATAGTTTTACTAAAAGAACTAAATCAACTTGGCCGTCTCTCCACAAGACACAAACATCATCCAAAAAAGTGGACTCCTTTAATGGTATTGGACAAAAACTCCACAAATGCCAAAAGCATAAATCAACAACAATGTATCTTTAAACACTATGAGAGTCCCTTTATCGGATAGAATCATCAACAAAACAGGCATAATCAAGCAATACATATATAAACACTGAATAATATATTACCTTGTTACAGCAACAGATCATCTGCCTGACACCAAGGGTGAAAGCAAGGAGAGCGTGCTCACGGGTCTGGCCATCCTTGGAAATACCAGCTTCAAAACCACCAGTGGTGGAATCAATGATGAGAACAGCGCAGTCGGCCTGTGAGGTTCCAGTAATCATATTCTTGATAAAGTCACGATGGCCAGGAGCATCAATGACAGTGCAGTAGTACTTGGTGGTCTCGAACTTCCACAGGGCAATGTCAATGGTGATACCACGCTCACGCTCGGCCTTGAGCTTGTCAAGCACCCAGGCGTATTTGAATGAACGCTTGTTCATCTCAGCAGCTTCCTTCTCGAACCTCTCAATCACACGCTTGTCAATACCTCCAAGCTTGTAGATCAGGTGACCGGTGGTGGTCGACTTTCCAGAGTCGACGTGGCCAATGACCACAATGTTGATGTGGACCTTTTCCTTGCCCATGATGAATAAAAAACCTGTACATAAATCAATTAGAAGAGTTCCAGATCAGAACCAGGAAATCAATACTCCCAACTATTAAGCAGACCCAGGAAAATCAATATACTCCCAAATACTAAAATAACATAATATAATTATACCAACAAAAACAAGAAAAAAACAAATTTCTCAAAATCTTATGCAACCAATGTACATAAAAAAAATACTGTGAAAGATAGAGCGCATGAAATTATAGTGGAAGATAAAAGGATACAGATCAATTCAGTAAATAACAAAACTCTTAAATCGCAAAAATAACTTTATGGACTTGTTCAAAAGAAATAGTTCAAATGTTGTTCATTAGAGTCAATACAAGATCCAAACCGAGAAATGGAACATGCAGAAATGAAAACTAAAAGAGAATAATCAACCAAAGCAGAAATAAAACATTCTCTACATCAGAACCCAGATATGAAAAACAAATAGAACAGATCTAAAGCAATCAGATCAAGTCCTCTATCAGAATCACATTAAAAGAAATCCATACACGAAATTGTATTCATAGAACAAAAATAACCGAAAATTTAACATCGGAATTCCATCAGATAAAATCAACAAAACACAGATCAACAAAGTTGAAAGAATCAAATTCAAAAAATATATATATATATATAAGATCCGAAACTCGGACAGTTTGCTAGAAAGCATAAGAAATGAAACCAAACATCATCAAAAACCAAGAAGAGAGAAGATTAAACAAGATTCGATCGGAAAAGTTAAGGATCAAGAAAGAGAAATCCTATACCTTAAAAGAGAGAAGATTTGAAGCGGCTGCTCAGAGAGGAAAAGTTAAAACCCTAGAGCAGCGAAAGCACAAACTGAGCAATAGGGTTTGGGAAATGGCTTTGTCCTGTATTTATAGCTCGGGAAAAAATCTAGGGTTCTGTAATGACTTTAATATGCAAGTTGCGTCGGCCCAGTTCTAGAAAAGAATATATCGGGTTTCGGGCTGGCCCAGTGGCCTGACCCACACAATTGATAAGTTTTTTTTTTTTTTTTTTTTTTTACTAATTCTATTTTTTTAAATAAGTGACTTACTAAACGTACTTCTCGTTTAATTCGTCGATTTAAATTTTTAATTCCAGTTAAAATATCACTTTATGTGAGAATGTTTAATTATAACAAAAAAAATTAATTTTAATTTTTTATTAAAGTTTTTAACTGTAGTAAAACTGAAATTGAAAACTCAAATTAATAAAATGAACGAGGTATACTCATTTTAAAAAACTTTACACCTTGACTAGTTATAGGTCTCATTCATTTCACCGATTCGAGTTTTCAGTTTTAGGTTTCTACAGTAAAAATCTCTCAAAAATTGTTACATCTAACTTTTTCTGTTACAGTAAAAAGCTCTAAGAAAATGTCACATCTCAACTCGAATTGAAAACTCGAATCTACGAAGTGAACGAGACATAATCTCTAAAGTAAAAATATACGAACTAATATTAAAAAAATAGAAATAAAAGAGGCTCTATTTAAAAGGATATTTTTAAAAATTACTTTTTTTTAAAATGTGGTAATAAGGTTGTATACACTTTTGAAGTTAATCCTCTTACCATTTAGATAAGAAAAATAAGTAAATTTTCCATAAATATGATCAGCTTGAATTCTAAATCTCCAAACGTGTTATTCCTATAAATATCCGAGTTGGGTATTAGTTTTGAAATCTAATTATTATGCTAATTACTTTAGCTGCCACCATCTTTATCGTGAATTGACTTATGTCATGTTAAGATCATTTGTAATGTAAATATTAATATTAATTATATATTTAATATTAAAAAGTATAATATGGTATATTTAATATTAAAATATTAAATCTATTTTTTCTCATAATTATTAAGTTTTTAAAGTTGTAAAAATAAATATTTATCTTTAAAACAAAAATTACAATGCAAAAATTGCAATGATTATAGAAAAAAGTAAACATTTCAATCAATAGTAATCAAATGTTAATTTTCTATATACTATATTTAATGGAAAATTTACCACAAAATATAATAAATGAGAAATTTAACATAATAAATAATATTATATTAGAGAGTATTTTTTATATTTAAATATTAAATGTATAATTTGACATATCAATTATAGTATTACATTAAAGATGCTCGAAAAAACTTTTTGGAGTAAGTGCCATAATTTTAAAAAAGCAAAACAATATGTGATGACTATATGTAGCCACTCAGAAACCACATAAAGAAAAAACATATACAAAAACAAAAACAAAACAAAAGGTGCTAAAGGCAATGTTTGCCCTTCTATGGTTTACAGTGAAGAATGGGCTTAATGTTGACGAGATCGAATATGACTCCATCAACGCTATTAACAGGTTTGTGACGACGTTCTGTCAGCGACAGTAGGTTCATTAGATACGTCTATTAAAGTTGGTGGTGGTTCTCATGGTTATACTCCCCAACTATGACTACAGATTTTTTTTATTTTATCGATTCAAATTTTTAATTTTATTACAGTTAAAAATTTTTATAAAAAATTATATTTAATTTTTTTATTACAGTTAAAAATGTTCACATAAAATTACATATTAATTTAAATTAAAAATTTAAATAAATGAATTGAATGAGGCCACAATTGTGCATACATTAGCTAGAAATGCTTTTTTGATTACTAGTGACCACTTCCGGTTAGAAGTCTCGGCTTGTATTACAGATATTATAGTTGTTGAGTCTATTGACTCGGCTTGATTTAGTAAATTGTATCTTGAATTTCAACCCAATAATCATTTCAATGAAACACATCATACGTGCTAGCCGATTGTTTTTTTTTTTTTTATCCTCTTTGGTAGAATCTAACATTTTTAAGAGAGAAATGAAATTAGATTTCATTCGTTCACTTGATATCTTTAATGTCCAAAATCTAACTAAAGCCGGTAATTTTGTTAATTTTAACTCTCATATTAAGAATGTCACAGCATCATTTGTCTCAAATAAATAAATAAAAAAAAAAAACTACAATTCTATATTAGAAACATGTCATCTATTGCCAATAGCCCTTTTTTTTTTCCTCAGCATATCTATTTCTTATTTGGTACTAGTCCTAAATACATGTGCAAATCTCATTCAAACAAATTTAGTAAAACATTGTGAATTTTCTTCAAGCCTAAAACATGATTCTGTTACAGTTTATTTTTTCTCATAAAAAATTTAAATCAAAAAAATTCTCGACAATAATTCTCTCACAAAAACTTTGAATTAAAACTCAAATCCATTAGGAATGGTATCCTTACACTCCATTTAATGGGACTCACTCCTTAGTTTTCCCCCCAAATTTCCTTTCCATCCAAACTTCCTTCTTACCAAACATCTCAATTTATCAATTTCCATCCTAAAATCCCTCCAACATTTTTCTTCCTTCTAGTTTTCATTCATACCAAACAGACTGTTAAAGCATGAGATGTAATATAGATTTTTACTATTTATTTAATAATATAGAAATTTCGTTATTTTATGTGCATATATATTTCTATACTTTGTGAATATCATTGAAAATTTCATGATTATTTATGTGATCCTAAATATTGTATGTAAGTGTTACATATTAGAGAATAATAATTAAGGATAATAATTAAAAATAAGTCCATAATGAATTTAATTAAAATTTGAAAATTTTAATTAAAACATTATTAATACATGTCATTTCCATTAATAATGGAACAAGTTTATCCACATCGTTGATATGGAGAGATATTGAATGAGTGATTTTACATAATGAGATTATGTAGGACTGGGATAAGAAACAATATGAAATTTTGATAATTTCTATTAAGTATATAAATTCTAATTGAGTCTATGGATTATCATATATAGAATGATCTTAACACTGAGTTATTAACAAACTCCTATTTCTAGATTCGTGTCTTTTACTTATGCAGTATGGATTTTGAGAAAACTAAATTCTATTGCTTATATTTTAGAGACATGAAAAAATAAGTAGTCAAGAATGTTAATATACAAAATAGAATCTATTCATTTTAAAGAAAGAAGTAGATAAATAATCTGCCATAGAAGCCCACGCCATAGAAGCCCATGCCATATAAACCCACGCTATAAAGGCCCACAATTAAAATGCTCAATCTTAGCCCAGTAAAGCCCACACATGAATGACATTATTCCCAGCCACTACGACATTGTGCTTCATTCCTCATAGTGAACACGGGATTTGGGGCTGCCTTGGAGAGGATAAGAAGTTGCAGTTCATATGGAAAGAAAAACCCTATATAACCAAGAGTTTGAAGATAGAAATGGGAGGAAGATCCGAGTTTGGAAGGAGAGTGGCTGAGAGAGAGGAATTTCCGCAGAGAGAATCAGGTTTAAAAGACAAAAACAGGAACGAAAAAAGGGAGTTTTTGCTGAGTTATTCCAGAGGGAGAAAGAGAGAAAAACGGAGATTGACCCAGGGATTGCTGAGAAGGATTCGGCCAGAGCTTTTGTGAATTCACCCAGGGATTGCTGAGAAGGAACGGCTGATTCTGGGTGGAGAAACATTCGGCCATTAGGGATTTACCCTTTGTTCTTATTTTCTTCTTTCGGGATTTATATGGTGATGTCTTCCAGAATTCTCTTTGGTTTATTTAATTGTATTATCGTTTAATACTTTTAGTTAGAGATTAATGGATCCGAACCTATTATTTTTTAGTTTTAATTTGAATGAGTTGCAATTTATTATTTTTTCGTGAAAAGTGTGTTCTATTGTTCTTAGGGCTTTCATTTATTTAATTTGAAAATTGATCATAGTGATGTTCCGGATAGACAAGTTATGTGATATGAAACATTAAATTGTCAATTGAATCTTGGATGTGAATAATATTCAAGTAAAATATAGAACATGCCATGAGTGGATGTATAACAAAAATTTTTATAAAACTTTTGAGATACTCTATAGATTATATTAATTTATGCATGAATAAATTAATCACATTAATTTATCCATTAAGAACTCAGTTAGGAATAATACCTGGCGGCCGATTAAGATGATAACTTGAGTTCTTTGACCTCGAACAATTCTTGCTCCAAAGCCTTGTGTTTAGAAAACTAATGTCTTCCACGTCAATTCCTAGAATCCACGAAGACGTGTGTGTGGGCACACCTGAGCCAAAACGGGTTAGAATAAACACTCGAATTTCCACAAATACCAATGCATGCACGATGTGGACTTTTTGGAGGAAAAATATTTTTCTTCTCACTCTACGGAGAATTTCGGCCACCCTTTAAAAATTAGGTCAAAAATTGCTCAAAAAATTGTCACACAATTTTCTATCATTCTCTTATTTATAGAGTAGAAGTCAAACTTCTAGAAGGAATCCAATCTCTATCTCCAAGATAAAGCTTGTTAATTATCTCTTATTTGAATTTGGAACAAAATCTTCTCTTCACTTTTATCCATTATGGCCGGCCATAGATAAGGGATTTTATCCCTGTGTAGGCGCCAATATTAGATAGGGAAGGAAGAGAAAATCATCATTTATCCTGCAGTCCAATTTTGACTCAAATTCAAATTCCAATTTAAGTGAAACTTAAATTAATTTGAATTCTAAATTGAGCAACTTATTAAATAAGTTTAAATGGATAAAACTAGATGTGTTCAAATTTAAATTTAAATAATCACATTATTTAAATAATAATTAATTCTCAATTAATTATTTTTGAGTGTTTAATTTTTAGAATTCTAAAATTCTAAAATTCCCATTTTGCCCTTTGTGTTTGGTAGAATTACAACGACGATGCGGGGACTAATGGACCTATAATCCTGAGCTCCAATAAAATTCATAATTAATTAAACACTTCAATTAATTAATTAATTCTATTAATTTCAATAGTTACTCCACTATAAACTTGGAATTGCACTCTCGAAATTATAGACATAAATTACTTCTAAACTGTGAAGTGTCCATTTGATATAGTCATTGCATATAGATCAATCCTCCATACATAATTCATAATTAGAGCTAGCTAGAATCCGTTAGCCTCTCTAATTATATCTTTATCCTTGAGTACCATTGATTCTCTAATGGACAGTGATTCATAAAACACATTCATGAATCGGAGCTCCTACTGGTCCAAGTACCAAATCAACCCTCAAGATAATTATTTATCTACTTCTATCTCAAGAAGGAATGGATTCCATCTCGTATAATAACACTCTCGGCTACCTACTTCATCATGTCTCCAAAATACAAGGAATAGGATTTAGGATCTCAGAATCCGTACTGAGTAAATCAAAAGACACAAATCCATAAATAGAAGTCTGTTAAGAACTCAGGATTAAGAATATGATCATCAATAGACTCAATTAGAATTTCTATACTTAACAGAAATTATTAGAAATTCATATTGTGTCTGTGTCCTTGTTCCACATAATCTCATTATGTGAAATACATTCATTCAATATCTCGCCATATTAACAGTGTGGATAACACCGTTCTATTCTAAATAGAATTGACATGTATTATTAATGTTTTAATTAAAGATTATGACCTTTAATTAAATTCATTATGAACACCGTTTTTATTATTATCCTTAAACATTATCATTTCGTATATAACACTAATATACAATGTTTAAGGTCACATAAATAATCATGGAATTTTCATTTGATATTCATAAAATATTCATAAATATATGTACATAAAATAATGAATAAACTCTTTTATTAAATAAATAATAAATATCCTATTACATCTCATGATTTTAGGACATCATTCCCAACAATCTCCCACTTGTCCTAAAACAGGTAGAATATGTCTCTAATCCTAAAACTTTCTAGGTGTCCATGACTGATCTATGCCTGGAACAACTTCCATATCAGTTAAGAATTTCTATAGTCAGGTTGCTTTCTTTTACTGCTTCACAAGTTGCTACACATTAACTCTTAATGATAGAATTAGCAATCACACTTTGCCAACAACCTTTCGTATCATGACTCATTCACCTAGTGTGAACATAGGTTTGGATGTTGACTCTCAAAATCCATGCATGACTCATAGTCAAAGTCTGTGTATCCAGCTAAAGACAACTCTTTTACTGACTAAATTATCTTATAGTTTCTTGTTTTCCTCATACACTTAAGGATACACTACACGGCTACCCAATGATCGAATCTTGAGTTCAACTGACAACGAATGACCACTCCCATTAAATATCAGATATTCGGGTTTGTAAAGAATAAGAATAGCTTCTTTCTTTTATTTGAAACATCTTGGTTTTGATCAAATCCATAAGACTTAATAGCCTCATCAAACTTGATGTTCCATGATCTAGAAGTGTGCTTCAATCCATAAATGGATCTCTACAGTTTGCAGACTTTCTACTCTTCGTCTTTCTCTATGTAACCCTCTGACTAAGTGATATAGATGGTTTCCTCAATATAGTCATTCAAAAAAGCTGTCTCGACATCCATCTGTCATATCTCATATTCAAAATATACTGCTATGGCTAAGAGTATCCGGATGGACTTAAGCATGGCTTCCGATGAGAGAGTTTTCTCATACTCAACTCCCTTTTTCTGGGTGTAACCCTTAACCACTAGCCTTACTTTATAAGTCTCTACTTTTCCATCCGCTCCTCTCTTTCTCTTGAAGATCCACTTGCATCCAATGGGTTTTACCCCTTCAGGTAGATCTACAAGTTGCCAGACTGAGTTGGAGTGCATGGACTCTAGCTCGAGTTTCATATCTGCTTGTAACTTTTCCTCATCAAAATCATCCATCGCAGCCTTAAAGGGCAACAGATCCTCCTTATTGTCATCAGTAGTAACAATTTGTGCTTCCCCGGTATACCGGTCAGGTAACCTGCTTACCCTCCCACTACGACGATGTGCCACAAGAGTTTGATTAGGAATCGTGGTCTTATCTCTTAGCGCTCCAACAACTCTTGTCAGTTGTGGTCCAATCTCATTGGAAAGTAACTTTTCTAGAACTTCTTTGCTTCTGAGCTTAAAAACTATCATATAATCATGCTCTAGAAACGTGGCATTTGTTGATACAAATACCCTTTGATTCTTGTGACTATATAAAATAATCCTCCTCTTGTCCCCATTGCTTGTCCCACAAATATGCATATTTCTGATCTTGGTTCCAACTTCCCAGTCTATTACTTCATCACATGAGTAAGACACCCTCATATGCGAATATGCTTCAAAACTGACTTTCGACCATTCCACAACTCTAGGGGTGCCTTTGGTACAGACTTAGATGGTATTAGATTCAAAATATGCACGGTTGTTCTTAGGGCATAACCCCAGAACGAAGTAGGAAGTGAAGAATAACTCAACATTGATCTTGTCATGTCGAGCAAAGTTTGATTTCTCCTTTCGCCAACAACATTCTGCTGTGGTGTACCGGGTGTAGTCAATTAGGATACCACACCTTCTTCAATCAAGAAATACCAAAACTCTTGGTCCAGGAATTCACCCCATCAATCTGATCGAAGTGTCTTGATTGATTTACCTAATTGTTTTTCAACTTCTGCTCGGAACTCTCTAAACTTTCCAAAAGTTTCAGATTTCCGTTGCATTAGGTAAACATAACCATATCTTGAATAGTCACCAATAAAGGTGACAAAAGATTCGTAACCTCCTCTTGCTTGAACGTTTAACGGTCCACATACATCCGAATTTATCAGCTGAAGAGGTTCTGTGGCTCTTTCTCCTTTCGACGTGGAAGGCCTCTTGGTCATTTTGCCTCCCATACAAGATTCATAGACTAAAAGCTTACCAACTTTTAGTTCGCGTAAAGGACCATCCTTACCAGTCTTTTAATCCTGTTTAGGCTAATATGACCAAGTCTAAGATGCCACAGATATGTGCTAGTTATCTTGAGAGATCCTTTACTCTTATTCTTAGGTTCGGTAACTTTTGAACATTTCAACATTACACAGTGAGCCAGGCATCGGTTTAAACGGTGTAAACCGTTTTCCAAATATCCAGAATATATATCAAAACCATTCCGAAAGATGTGGACTAGATTATTATTAAAGGCAATTGTTCAAATAATTTGGCATTAGAAATCAAATTTCCCTTTATGCTTGGAGGGAAAGAAACATTGTTCACAACAAGGTATTTTCAAAATTGAAGTCTAACTTCTCCCACTACTTTTGCTGATATCTCGCGGTATTCCTACTTTCATTGTGTAGTCTCTGACGACAAGTTCTTTGTAAGAACTAAGATTTTGCAAAGAAAATCAAAACACGATTAGTTGCTCCCAAATCTACTATCCAGGATGAGGAATCACTCTCTACTAAAGATGTTTCTAGAATTAGTAAATCTTATTTACTTTGATTCTTCTTCATTCTTTAGGTGGAAACAATTTCCATTTAAGGGCTAAAACTTAATAAAGAAAATAAACATGATTAGTTATTCCTGAATCTACTATTCAGGATAAGGTATCACCATTTTACTAAAACATGTTTTTAGAACTAGCAAATTATATTTGTTTGAGTTCCTTTTTTGTTTCGGGAAACAATTTCCTTGTAAGAGCTGAAACTTAAAGAAAACAAACATGATTAGTTATTCCCGGATCTACTATCCAGGATAAGGTATCACCTTTTTTCTAAAACATGTTTTTAGAACTAGCAAATCGTATTTGCTTGAGTCCTTTCTTTGTTTTGATGGAAACGACTTTCCTTATGACAACTAAGACTTAATAAAGAAAACAAACATGAGTAGCAACTCTCGAATCTACTATCTAGGAATAGGAGTCACCCTTTACTAAACAGGTTTTCAGACCTAGCAAATCATATTTGCTTGATTCTTCTCCTTTATTTTGGTGGAAACGACTTTCCTTTTGTCTTTTGGTCAGGGCCCTTACAATATTTAGCCAACCCTTTCTTATATAGATTTCCATATACAGTATCTGATGACTGCATTATCTCATAAGCTGTGTCCATGCCTTCATGCTTCTTGTGAATTACCACACACAACCCTAGCTAATAGTTAGCTATTGTGTTTACCTTAGGGACAGGAGGACAATCCTCCATTTGGGACAAACATATATTCATCACATGAACGTAAGTTGTTTATGTTACTTTACCACTTCGCATAGTTTATCTTTAGTCAGTGTTTCAGTTTTATTGTAGTGAGATTATAGGATTTGACATATTGCTAGAAATAAGTAGAATATTCATCTAATCAATTTATGTGCATGAATATCAAAACATGTGATTTTTGTAGGCATAATTAAATATGATGCATGATGCACATGAAAAATACATAAATCATGTTTTAATTTTAGGTGCCAACGATAATCCAATTTATCACGAATATAGGGCTGCCGTAGGGTAGGTCAAAATATCATAAATTGAACCGAGACCTTCTCAATTAATAAATATAATCAAAATATCTCATATTTTCATATTTATCAACTACCGTTATTTTGATCAAAAATATAATCAACAAATTTTGATTATACTTTCATGAGTGTAACCTATCATTTCAGATTCTACGGACTTAACTCCGGAATGCCGCCGTAGGGTAGGTCAAACAGGAAATACATCTTTGAATCCCCTCTCTAGGAAGTTAACCTTATTATTAACCTGAAAGAACACTTTCCGTAGGGAGTGCGGAATCGGTGCCGCCGTGAAACCCCTTTCGAATCTCATGGTGTTGAACTAACATTGGAGACCAGTGGGTTGTATTGTCATACAACCCTCTCCCACTTATTATTTTACAAATATGTATTTTTATTTGAAAAACATCTCATGGTTTTCCAATCTCAATAAATAAACAATTTATTTTTCAGATATGTGAAATTCTAAAACTTAACTCTTAAATTCAATTTCACATATAACATTATTTTGCAAATCAATTTTGCAACTCAAATCAATTTAATCATATTAAATCAATTTTAGCGCATGGTTCTTATTTTATTTTATCCTTTTAAAAGTCTTTTAAATAAATAATAATAAATGTGCATGTATGCATGGCTTGTTATAAAATATATGAGTAGGCACACTATATCTATATGGCATGTTATATGCATGGACATATAATATATAATTATCAACATAAAATATAAATATATGCAATCGGCTATAGAGATGGAATTTGACCGGGTCCCATGGAAAATATAAATTACAACCAAATCGAATAAATAAATAATTACAATAATTATTTTCTTCCGTTACATTAACGGGTCTTTGATTGTTGAATTCTTCACTTTTCGACTTCGTTCCTCGTCTTCGAGTCGGATTTCACCTTCTTTGGGGTCCGGAACTCTTTCGCGTCTATTGGCACGCATTATGAGGGTTTCAGAAACCCTCGGGCCCGTTCGGGGCCCATTGACCGCGTCTGGGGCGCTAGCCGCGCGTACGTACGGACTGGTCGCGTGCTACGTGTGCCTGGGTATGCGTACACGGTCTGACAGCGCTGTCTGGGCGCGCCCGCACGGTCTGACCGCGCGCTGTCTGGGCGCCCGCGCACGGTCTGACCACGCGCTGTCGGGGCGCGGCTGGGCGTGCTTGGGCGCGTGCTGCCTGCTTTCTGGCCACTGGTCTGGACAGATCTAAGGTTGTTTTTGGGCAGCTTCAAACTTGATCTTCCGGGCTTCCTTTTGATTCAAAATCAAAATGCTAATTCTACCAAAATCCTATAATTACAATAATTTTAATCCCGAATAAAATTACAAATAATTTAACTTGAACGAATTTAATGCGATCCATGGAACCATATAATTAATGACTAAATTCATCATCGATACATTCATCAACATGAATTAAATATAAACATCCATAAATGCAAGTGCATACCCATCACATACATACATAATTAAATATCACATATTTAATATATTAATTTTGATAATCAAATAATCGGAGCATAAATTAATATCGTCTATAGACCCCTCTCATACCAATTGTTGGTTACCGAATCGAATTCGGATGCAGAAACGTGGGGGAGGCGGATCGTGTATAACAAAAATTTTCATAAAACTTTTGAGATACTCTATAGATTATATTAATTTATGCACGAATAAATTAATCACATTAATTTATCTATTAAGAACTCAGTTAGGAATAATACATGGCGGCCGATTAAGATGATAACTTGAGTTCTTTGACCTCGAACAATCCTTGCTCCAAAGCCTTGTGTTTAGAAAACCAATGTCTTCCACATCAATTCTTAGAATCCACGAAGACGTGTGTGAGGGCACACCTGAGCCAAAACGGATTAGAATAAACACTCGAATTTCCACAAACACTAACGCATGCACGATGTAGAATTTTTGGTGAAAAAATATTTTTCCTCTCACTCTATGGAGCATTTCGGCCACCCTTTAAAAATTAGGTCAAAAATTGTTCAAAAATTGTGTCACACAATTTTCTATCATTCTCTTATTTATAGAGTAGAAGTCAAGCTTCTAGAAGGAATCCAATCTCTATCTCCAAGATAAAGCTTATTAATTATCTCCTATTTGAATTTGGAACAAAATCTCCTCTTCTATTTTATCCATTATGGCCGGCCATAGATAAGGGATTTTATCCCTGTGTAGGCGCCAACATCAGATAGGAAAGGAAGAGAAAATCATCATTTATCCTGCAGTCCAATTTTGACTCAAATTCAAATTCTAATTTAAGTAAAACTTAAATTAATTTGGATTCTAAATTGAACAACTTATCAAATAAGTTTAAATGGATAAAACTAGAGGTGTTCAAATTCAAATTTAAATAATCACATTATTTAAATAATAATTAATTCTCAATTAATTATTTTCGAGTGTTTAATTTTTAGAATTCTATAATTCTAAAATTCCCATTTTTCTCTTTATGTCTGGTAGAATTACAAGGACGGCGCAGGGATTAATGGACCTATAATCCCGAGCTCCAATAAAATTAATAATTAATTAAACACTTTAATTAATTAATTAATTCTATTAATTCCAATAGTTACTCCACTATAAACTTGGAATTGCACTCTCAAAATTATAGACATAAATTACATCTAAACTGTGAAGTGTCTATTTGATATAGTCACTGCATATAGATCAATTCTCCATAAATAATTCATAATTAGAGGTAGGTAGAATCCGTTAACCTCTCTAATTATATCTTTATCCTTGAGTACCATTGATCCTCTAATAGACAGTGATTCATAAAACACATTTATGAATCGGAGCTCTTACTAGTCCAAGTACCAAATCAACCCTCAAGAGAATTATTTATCTACTTCTATCTCAAGAAGGAATGGATTCCATCTCGTATAATAACATTCCCGGCTACCTACTTCATCATGTCTCCAAAATACAAGGAATAGGATTCAGGATCTCAGAATCCGTACTGAGTAAATCAAAAGACACAAATCCATAAATAGGAGTCTGTTAAGAACTCAGGATTAAGATCATTCTATATATGACCATCAATAGACTCAATTAAAATTTCTATATTTAACGAAAATTATTAGAAATTCATATTGTGTCTGTGTCTTTGTTCCACATAATCTCATTATGTGAAATATACTCATTCAATATCTCGTCATATTAACTGTGTGGATAACACCGTTCCATTCTAAATGGGAATGACATGTATTAATAATGTTTTAATTAAAGATTCTAAACTTTAATTAAATTCATTATGAACACCGTTTTTTATTATTATCCTTAAACATTATCCTCTCGCATATAACACTTATATACAACATTCAAGGTCACATAAATAATCATGGAATTTTCATTTGATATTCATAAAATATTCATAAATATATGCACATAAAATAATGAATAAACTCTTTTATTAAATAAATAATAAATATCATATTACATCTTATGCTTCTAGGACACTATTCCCAACAATGAGGAGTAACCAAATAACGATTCAAGGAAATTCATGTGGTCACTTTAAATTGTAACCGAGAGGAAAATTTAACCGAAAAAGGATTCCGCAAATTCTAGGGCATCTCATATTGAATTAATCTAGAATAGACCTGAAATAAGGATATTTGAAGTTAAGAATGTATGTGATAGTTGATTAGACCCGAAATATGGATAATTGAACATTAGGGAATTCTACCATCTCATGGTTAATAATAATTAAAATTCATTCGTTTGAACTTATGGATGAATCGGTGTAGGTGAAATCAACTCTCTAACGTTTCTCTCATTGAATTCTTTTCTTAAATCTTGCATCGTTATATTTTTCTAATTTTTAGTCTTTATTTAGTTTTAATTCACATTACTCCCGATTTCGCAATCTCGAATAACATAGTCGGTTTAATCACTTTATTTGTGAATTTTACCAATCCTTGTTGGGAAACGATATCTTATTCATCATTTTATTACTTGAACGATTGGTGCACTTGCTAGTGTTAATTTTATCGCATCAAATGAGTTTATCCACATCATTGATATGGAGAGATATTGAATGAGTGATTTTACATAATGAGATTATGTAGGACTGGGACAAGAAACAATATGAAATTTTGATAATTTTTATTAAGTATATAAATTCTAATTGAGTCTACAGATTGTCATATATAGAATGATCTTAATACTGAGTTATTAACAAACTCATATTTCTAGATTCGTGTCTTTTAACTTATGTGGTACGGATTTTGAGAAAACTAAATTCTATTCCTTATATTTTGGAGACATGGAGAAATAAGTAGCCAAGAATGTTAATATACAAAATGGAATCCATTCATTTTAGAGAAAGAAGTAGATAAATAATTCACTTGAGGATTGATTTGGTATTTGGATTAGTAAGAGCTCTAATTCATAAATTCATTTTGTGAATCATTATCCATTAGATAATCAATAGTACTCAAGAATAAAGATGTAATTAGATAGCTTAATAAATTTTACCTAACTTTAATTATAAATTATTTATAGAGGACTAATCTATATCAAGTGGCTATATCGAATTAACGTTTCACGTATGTAAATAGATGTTTATAATGTCAAGAGTGTAATTCCACGTTTATAATATGTCAAATCCCATTGTCTCATTACTTGCGACTGAAAAACTAAATGGAGACAACTATAAACTGTGGAAAAGTAATATGAACCTCTTGCTAATATGTGATGATTACAAATTCGTCCTAACGGAGGAGTGTCCTCCTGAACCTGAGGATAAAGCACCAAGGAAAGCCTACGATCCTTGGATCAAGGCCAACAATAAGGCTAAGTGTTACCTGTTGGCCGAGATGAGTGATGTGCTTCACATGAAGCACGAGAAGATGGATACTGCTTATGAGACAATGCAATCCCTGGACAACATGTTCGGGAAGCCATCTAACAAGGCTCGGTTGGATGCTGTCAGAACCTTCATGCGTGAAACTATGAAGAATGGTTCTTCAGTACGTGCCTATGTTTTGAACATGATCGAACACATCCACAAGGCTGAGGTCAATGGCAAAATCATCGATGAAGCTACCCAGATTGACATTATCCTGGAAAGCCTGACCCCATAGTTCCAATAATTTAAAAACAACCATGTTATGAACAAAATACATTTTAACTTGACGAAACTGCTAAATGAACTGGAAAACTTCGAGTCTACCAATGGTAATGGCAAGACTGGAGAGGCAAATGTTGTTGTTGCAGAAAGTTCTTCCAAGAATAAGAGGAAGAAACCAAGAAACCAGGGGAAGGCAAAGCTTAAGGGTAAGAACAAGAAAGCAAGGAAGAACAATAAGAACTCAGACCAGAAGCCAAAAGGAAACTGTTTCCATTGCAACCAAGAGGGCCACTGGAAGAGAAAAGTATCTTGAGGAGCTCAAGAAGAAAAAGGAACAAAGTAAATATGATTTACTAGTTCTGGAAACATGTTTAGTAAAGGATGATACCTCAACTTGGATAGTTGATCAGGAACGACTAATCATGTTTATTTTTCTTCACAGAGTATTCGTTCATACCGGGAGCTTGTCGATGGGGAGTACATGCTTCGAGTTGGCAATGGCGCAAGGGTATCAGTAAAAGCAGTAAGCAAAGTCAGACATTGTTTTAAAAATAATAGATATTTAATTTTGAACAATGTTTATTATATTCCAGACATTCGCAGAAATTTGATTTCTATTTCAAGTTTGTTTGAATGATTATTTAAAGTTTCTTTTGATAATGAATTGGTTCATATTTCTAGAGATGGCTTGAATATTTGTTCTGGATGTCTGGATGATGGTTTAAATAGTATAAAACATATCCCTAACACACTGCTTAATATTGAATGTTCAAGGTTGCCAAACCTAAGAATAAGAGGCAAATGATTTCTCACAAAAATAATACATACCTATGGCATCTTAGACTTTGTCATATTAACCTAAACAGGATTAAAAGGCTTGTAAAGGATGGTCATTTACGTGAACTAAAAGATAGTGAGCTACATGTCTGTGAATCTTGTCTGGAAGGTAAAATGACCAAAAGAACTTTCTCAGCTAAAGGTGAAAAGGCCAAAAAAAACCCCTAAAGCTGATACATTTAGATGTATGTGGACCTTTAGATGTCCAAGCACGAGGAGGTTATGAATATTTTGTCACTTTTATGGACGATTATTCAAGGTATAGTTATATTTACCTAATACAAAGGAATTTGAAACGTTTGGAAAGTTTAAAGAATTCCATGCAGAAGTTGAAAAATAGTTAGGTAAACCAATCAAAGTACTCCAATCAGATCGAGGAGGTGAATATTTGGATACATAATTCAAAGACTACTTGACTGAGAATGGTATACTGTCATAGCTCACCGCTCCTGGAACGCCACAGCAGAATGGCATTGCAGAAAGGAGAAATCAGACTTTGCTAGACATAGTGAGATCCATGTTAAGTCAATTTTCGCTACCCACTTCATTTTGGGGTTATGCCCTGAAGACGACTGTGTACATTCTGAACCTAGTTCCATCTAAGTCTATCCCTAAGACGCCCCTAGAGTTGTGGAATGGTCAAAAACCCACTATGAGACACATTCACATATGGGAGTGTCCGGCACATGTGCTAAAAGCTAAGACTGGGAAGTTAGAGCCCCGTTCAGAGGTTTGTTGAAGGTTTTTTTGACTCACTTCATCAAGTCTGCTCAGCCCCTCCTCCCTAAATCAACTGAGGTATGGCCATGTAACATCTAGTTAAATTAATTGAGATTAATTAATCAAATTCGGTGGTTAGTGTTAATTAATTTGGGATTAGTGAAAGAATTTCAGTTATAATTATCACGTAAAGGTCCTTTCCCTTTAAAAATGATTATTTTGAAATTAACATTATTGTCGCTCGAATAGTTTTAAGTGTTGGTAACTAATTTTTTAGAACATAAATAATGGGTCATTTCATATTCTATTCAAATTAGACTTTGAAGTCTAATTATCAAATTTGCCTAGAAAGTCTAAGCCTCTTTTTGCTTTTTCCTTTTCTTTTTCTTTCTTTTTCTCCTTTTTCTCCCTTTCTCCCTCCCACGTTGACTCTCTCTCTCCACATTATCCACCTATCACCGATGAGATTTTGGTGTCATTTCACGACACCGCCCACACCATCAGAAAGCCTTCAACGAGCTGGACTCGTTGACATGCCGCATGACCTCTATCTCTGCTGGAAACAGCTGCAATCGCCGGCAGAATGTCTAAAAACTAACGAAACTTCTCACCGTCGTAACTTGGTCATCTCACCGCCGATCAAAGTGATTCCAGTCCAAATGGACTCAGCTCGACGAGATGAACAAAACCCATGCCGTCTCACCCGTTGATTCTCGCCGAAGGGTCATCACCGGAGCTGCCCATTTTGGCTGACGCGCCTCCTCTCTGTTGTGCACTATTCTAGCCTTCGTTGATGACATCACCGGTACCGTTGGACTCAGAGGATGACGCAGCGCATGAATCAACCCTCAGCCTCCCGAATCCGCTGCTGTTTGCCGGAGATCAGAGCTCGCCACTGCCGTTGTTGAGGTGGATGGTGGTTCCCATGATCCAACCGTTGGATTGTCATGATTTAGTGTCAAAACACTCAGAAGAAAGTGGGTAACAAAAGCCCTCAACCAATTTTGAGATTCCATAGCCGGAGAATCAAGATCCAAGCCGTCGGATTATGTCGAAGTTAGCAGTTTCAATCCATACAGTTAGAGGCCAAATTTGGTGAAATTAACCACACCATTGAACTCAGAAGGGTCGATTTATGGGGGTAGGACCCAAGTCCACAGCGGAAATATGCTCCGGCAACCTCCACCGCTGTCGATGGCCGTGTTTCGGTGAGCTTCCGTTCAGCAGCCTCCCGACCTCCGTTCGTCGTTCCGAGACCATATCTTGACTCGTTTCAATATGTTGAACGCAACGGTACATGCAAATCGAGGCGAATCAAATGGATTCGTTGAAGTTCAAAGTGAGCCATTGAGCTTCAAGAATAGACGATTGGGCAACGTGAAGTTATCAGTAGACTAAATTGCCAAGACGTAGGATATTCTTGTCCATATCCTTGTTAGCCTTGTTTTAAAGTATTTTGGCCTATGAAAATGTTTTAAAGACAAAATATGTTTTAAAAATAGCATGAAATGTGCTATTGAGCTCATAATGAACTGAATTAAAGTTTTAATAGATATTTACTTAAAATAAGATGTTTTAAGAACCGGTAAACCCACTGATGGCCTAGATATTAGGATATGGAGATCGTATCCTTAGGGGCAGGACCCGAAACCCGTACGGGCCACTACTGTGGTATTTGGCCTTGCATTGGTCGTAAGTGATTTATCATTAAATTACTTGTTGGTTGCCTGAAATCTGAAATTTAAGTTTATTTATCTTTCAGTAAAAATGTTGTTTGGTTCCGAATGATTCTTTCGGGCCTGTATTTTCATTATTTATTCAGTTTTTATAAATTATATCTTACTGAGCCTTTCACTCACTTTTTCTCTATTTTCAATGTTTTAAACCTCCCTCGAGAGTGAGCGGTTTAGACTTACAGCATGACAATTAGATGCCAATGGATTGAAAGCGCGAGATTCGAAGCGGTATGTTTGTTTTGGATGTACAGTTGTAATTCTGAGATGTACTGTATTTCTGTATATAAGATGTATTAGTCGTCATTGTCCCAAGGTTGTAATATTTTAAATTTTATGGATTGTTTTAAATATTGTTTGTAAAAGAAAGATTTCAGAGTAATATATTTTAATATCTATTTTGGTATTTATATTATTTTATTTTCGATGGACTTTGTTGATTAATCTCGTTTAATTAAACTAATTTTCTTAATAATCACAATCTCATCTTTGGAGTCGTGACATGCTATTAATTTGGTGATTTTAAGTATTTAGCTTGGTCTTTTTTGTGATTTTCTGATCATTTGTGGGATTATTGCCGATTGGGTTTCAAATTGGATTGATATTTATTGTGTTTTTTTTTCTTATTTTTACGATCAGAGGCGGAATCCCGTAGATCAAGTTTGGTAAGTAATTCTAAAGGAAATTTTGTAGTTTTTTCTGTTAATGATTTTGTGAGGATGATGTATCCGTAACTGTTATAATGTGCGTATGATTATAATTTTGCAGAGGTTGGAGCTCTGTAATCTGTTTGTTGTTGTACCAAATTAGTAAGTTTTTAAACCATACATTTTTCAGATTAACACAAAATTAGCTTATAAACTTAAGCCTCTGATTCTAAATCTAGAAACTTTAGAATTGCCCTTCATTTGATCCTTTGGAGATATGGGAAATCATATTTGCGGAGGTTTTTTTTTTCTTTTCTTTTTGCTGGGTTTTTTTTTTTTTTTTCCTTTTTGCTTGTTTTCTTTTTTCATTGTTTTTGGACATTAGGGGTTTGGGTGACCTGCAAAATATTTTCACCGTCCAATATCAATGATTTTGTTTGTTGGATACTAGTGAGCGGTGAGCAATTAAAAATAATAATAAAAAAATCTTGTGTAGAAAATTAATAATAAAAATTAGCCTTTTGTGATGAGTTTAGATCTGTGAGGATTTCTAATTTTTTTCCCCCCGGAGGTTGTTCTTATTTCATCCGGATGAAAATTAGCTTATCTAAAAATTCTTTTAATGTTGAGTGGAACTTATATTATTTTAGATGTGTGATAAAGACGATTTTATTGTGTTGAATTGTTATGATTTATGATGAGTTTAGAACTGTGTTATGTTTTGAGGTTTTTGCAGTGTTGATGATTTTTCTATTCGATGTGTTTGGTTGTTGAGAAACTAGAAAAAAAAATAATAATAATAATCAGCAGGTCTTTTTTGAATTCTTTAAAGGTTTTTCTTATTTTAGTAGGCTGAATATTAGAGCTTATCTAGAAATCATTTTTCTTTTAATGTTGAGTAGAACTGTTATTTTAAATGTGTGATAAAGACAATAATACAAAATGGCCGGCTGCAATTGAGAATTTTATGTTGAAGTGATATATGAGGAGGCAAAAAAAGGGTACATTCATCCACTTTAGATAAAAGAAACTTGGATGAAAATTGAGAATGGAATAACACTTAAGTTTGGGAAGCATTTCCCTTTGGAGCAGCTTAAAGCAAAGTGGAATAGGCTTAGACGTAGTACTAGAGAGTTTCAGGCATTGATTGAATCAACCAGTTTTGGTTGAGATTTGAGACTAACACTATGATAACTGAAAAAAAAAGTATGAGATTCATATGTGGCAGTAAGTGTTAATCAACACCATATTATGTGATAGGAATTAGTTAAATTTGGTGCTTTGGATTTCCCATGAATAATTATTTTATTTTGTTTGTAATGGTAGAAACATCCTGATGCTAAGAAATTTAAAAAAGAGGGTTTAAACAACTTTGCGTACCTTTCAGAGATATTTGTTGGGACTATTGCTACTGGACAGGGGACAATGAATGTGCATACAGCCATCAACGTTATGAATGCGGCCAAAAGAGCTGCTATGCCTCCAGTAGATGAAGATGAGGGTACATGGGACTCGGATGAAGTATGGGATGCAGAAGTCAACAAAAGTATACGGTCTCAGGGTCCTATTACTCGATCGGGGACTACATGATGGAAGTGAGAATACCGCGAAGGTGTCGGCAAAAGTAGTGGGAGAAGTTAGACTTCAATTTTAGAAATACCTTGTTGTGAACAATGTTTATTTCCCTCTAGGTATAAGGAGAAATTTGATTTCTAATTTTAAATTATTTGAACAATTGCCTTTAATAATAATCTAGTCCACAATTTTTTCGGAATAGTTCAGATATTTGTTCTAGATATTTGGAAAAAGGTTTATACCGTTTAAACCATTGCTTGACTCACTACGTAATGTTGAAATGTTCAAAAGTTGTCGAACCTAAGAATAAGAAGCAAAAGATTTCTCACGACAATAAGACATATCTGTAGCATCTTAGACTTGGTCATATTAACCTAAACCGGATTAAGAGACTGGTAAAGGATAGTCCTTTACGCGAACTAAAAGTTGGTGAGCTTTCGGTCTATGAATCTTGTCTGGAAGGTAAAATGACTAAGAGGCCTTTCACGGTGAAAGGAGAAAGAGCGACGGAACCACCTCGGCTGATACATTCGGATGTGTATAGACCGTTAAACGTCGAAGCTAGAGGAGGTTATGAATATTTCATCATCTTTATTAATGACTATTCGATATATGGTTACGTTTACCTAATACAATAGAAATCTGAAATTTTTGGAAAGTTTAGAAAGTTCTGAGCAGAAGTTGAAAAAATAGTTTGGTAAACCAATCAAGACACTTCGATCGGATCAAGGGGGTGAATACCTAGACCAAAAGTTCCATGATTACTTGATTGAAGGTGTGTTGTCACAACAAATAGCACCCAACATACCACAGCAGAATGGTGTTGCCGAAAGGAGAAATCAGACTTTGCTCGACATGATAAGATCGATGTTGAGTTATTCTTCACTGCCTACTTCATTCTGGAGTTATGACCTAAGAACCACCGTGTATATTCTGAATCTAGTACCATCTAAGTCTGTACCAAAGACACTCCTAGAGTTGTGGAATGATCGAAAGATAGTTTTAAAGCATATTCACATATGGGGATGTCCGGCTCATGTGATGAAACAATAGACTGGGAAGTTGGAACCAAGATCAGAAATATGCATATTTGTGGGATATGCAATGGGGACAAGAGGAACATTATTTTATATAGTCACAAAAATCAAAGGGTATTTGTATCGACAAATGCCACGTTTCTTAAGCATGACTATATAATAGTTTTTCAAGCCCAGAAGCAAAGTAGTTCTAAAAAAGTTACTTTCCAAAGAGATTGGACCACAACCGACAAGAGTTTTTAGAACGGTAAGAGATAAGACCATGATTCCTAATCAAACTCCTATAGCACCTCGTCGTAGTGGGAGGGTAAGCAAGTTACCTTACCGGTATACCGGGGAGGCCCAGATCGTCACTGCTGACGACGGTAAGGAGGATCCGTTAACCTTTAAGGCTATGATGGATGACTCTGATAAGGAAAAATGGCAAGCAGCTATGAAACTCGATATGGAGTTTATGTACTTCAACTCAGTTTGGCAACTTATAGATATTCCTGAAGGGGTAAAACCCATTGGATGCAAGTGGATCTTCAAAAGAAAGATATGAGCGGATGGAAAAGTAGAGACTTATTAAGCAAGGCTAGTGGTTATGGGTTACCCCCAGAAAAAGAGAGTTGACTATGAGGAAACTCTCTCACCGGTGGCCATGCTTAAGTCCATCCGGATGCTCCTGGCCATAGCAACATATTTTGAATATGAGATATGGCAGATGGATGTCAAGATAGCTTTTTTAAATGGTTATCTTGAGGAAACCATCTATATAGATAAGCCAGAGAGTTACATAGAGAAAGGCCAAGAGCATAAAGTCTGTAAGCTGTCGAGATTTATTTATGGATTGAAGCAAGCTTCTAAATCATGGAACATCAGGTTTGATAAGGCTATTAAGTCTTATGGATTTGATCAAAACCAAGATGTATCAAACGAATGAAAAGAAGATGTTCTTATTCTTTACAAGTCTGAATATCTGATATTCAGTGGGAGTGGTCAGTCGTTGTCAGTTGAACTCAAAATTCGATCATTGGGTAGCATTGTAGTGTATCCTTAAGTGTATGAGAAAAGTAAGAAACTATAAGATAGTTTAGTCAGTGAAAAAGTTATCTTTTAGCTGGATACACAGACTTTGACTATGAGTCATACATTGATTTTGAGAGTCGACATCCAAATCTGTGTTCACACTAGGTGAAGGAGTCACGATACGAAAGGTTGTTGGCAAAGTGTGATTGCTAATTTTGTCATTAGGAGTTAATGTGTTGCAGCTCATGAAGCAACAAAAAGAAAGCAACCTGACTCTAGAAATTCTTAACTGATCTGGAAGTTGTTTTAGGCATAGGTCAATCATAGACACCTAGAAAGTTTTTGATTAGAGACATATTCTACCTGCTTTAGGACAAGCGGGAGATTGTTGGGAATGGTATCCTAGAAGCATGAGATGTAATAGGTTTTTTATTACTTATTTAATAAAAGAGTTTATTTATTATTTTATTTGCATATATTTATGAATATCAATGAAAATTCCATGATTATTTATGTGACCTTAAACATTGTATAAAAGTGTTATATATGAGAGGATAATGTTTAAGGATAATAATCAAAATGATGTTCGTAATGAATTTAATTAAAGTTTAAAATCTTTAATTAAAACATTATTAATACATGTCATTCTCATTTAGAATGGAACGGTGTTATCCGCACTGTTAATATGGTGAGATATTAAATGAGTGTATTACGTATAATGAGAAATTCTTATTGAGTCTATTGATTGTCATATATAGAATAATCTTAATCCTGAGTTCTTAGGAGACTCATATTTATGAATTTGTGTCTTTTAATTTACTCGGTATGGATTCTGATATCCTTAATCCTATTCTTTGTATTTTGGAGACATGTGAAGTAGGTAGCCGGGAATGTTATTATACGAGATGGAATCCATTCCTTCTTGAGAAAGAAGTAGATGAATAATTCTCTTGAGGGTTGATTCGGTACTTGGACCAGTAGGAGCTCTGATTCATGAATCGTGTTTTATGAATGACTGTCCATTAAAGAATCAATGGTACTTAAGGATAAAGATGTAAATAGAGAGGTTAACGGATTTTCACCTAGCTCTAATTATGAATTATTTATGGAGGATTGATCTATATGCAGTGACTACATCACATGGACACTTCACGGGTTAGAAGTAATTTATGTCCATAATTACGAGAGTGCAATTCTAAGTTTATAATGGAGTAACTATTAGAATTAATAAGATTAATTAATTAATTAAAGTGTTTAATTAATTATTAATTTTATTAGAGCTCGAAATTATAGGTCCATGAATCCCCACGTTGTCCTTGTAATTCTACAAGACACTAAGGGCAAAATGAGAATTTTAAAATTATGAAATTCTAAAATTAAACACTCGAGGATAATTAATTGAGAATTAATTATTATTTAAATAATGTAATTATTTAAATTTAAATTTGAATTTTGGATCACTTATGTGAAGGTGTTCACATAGTCTGAACGCAAGGCACAGTGTGCACACATCTATAATTATCCATTTAACTTATTTGATAAGTTGTTCAATTTAGAATTCAAATTAATTTGACTTTGACTTAAATTGAATTTGAATTTGAGACAAAATTGAACTGCAGGATAAAGGATGATTTTCTCTTCCTTCCCTATCTGATATTGGCACCTACCACAAGGATAAGATTCCTTATCTATGGCCGGCCAAACTAGGATAAAGTGAAGGAAAAATTTGTTCTAAATTCAAATGGGAGATAATTGATAAGCTTTATCTTGAAGATAAAGATGAAACTTTTTCTATGAGACTAACTACTATTTTATAAATAAGGAGATAATAGAAAATTGTGTGACACAATTTGGTTTGCTCTTATTTTTCTATAGTGGCCGGTTTTTTCACAAGAGTTGTGAGAAGAAAAATTGTTCTCAAAAAATTCCACTTCGTGCATGCGTTGGTGTTCATGAAAATTCTTGAGTGTTTTTTTTAACCCGTTTTGTTTCAAGTGTGCCCGCACACACGTCTTTGTAGATTCAACAAATTAACGAGGAAGGCTCGGATTTTCTAAACAAAGCATTGGAGCGAGGATTGTTCGAGGTCAAAGAACTCAAGTTATCATCTTAATCAGTCGCTAGAATCCGCTAACTCTCACGCTTCCGCATCCGAATTCGATTCGGAAACCAACAGTAGTATGTGGATACCGGATGGCAAGGCTCAGTTGTTGATTTCAGAGTGTTAACTGAGATTATGAGAGATCCAACAAACCAATTCTTCGTGCCACCTAGCCCAAAATATTACGTTGTGGATTCCAATTACAGTAACACACAGGGTTTTTTGGCACCATTTCGTGGTCAGAGGTATCATATTCAACAATTTAGAAACGATGGCCAACCAACAGATCCACAAGAGCTTTTCAATTACTATCACTCTCCACTGCGTAATTGCATAGAGGGGTGTTTCGGGATCTTGAAAGCAAGGTTTAAAATTTTTAAGCTTATAACCAATTATTGGATGTAAAGACAATCACTTATACAAATTGCTTATTGTGCGATCCATAATTTAATTAAGATGCACACACGAGATGATCCACTATTTAAACAATATGATGTCGATTTGTCCTTAGAAGATATCGATAGAAAACAAGAAGAGCAACAGGGACAACAACAAGGTATGGACGCACAAGAAGCAGAAACATCTGAAATGGGGACTCGGTGACAACGTAATCAAATGGCTAATTTTAGGGATCATCTAGCCGATCAAATGTGATATTAGTATATACGGCACTAATATAGGCTAGGATTATTCACTAAGTAAATTTTTTTTTTTACTAATCATTCACTAAGTGATCTTATTTGTATTTTTTTACTATTTATTTGTAATGTATTTTAAATTAAAGACTTTGAAATGCTTAGGAGAAGTATTTTATTGCTAATGTTAATTACTACATTCTTACATATAATTAACTAATAATGTGTATGGTAATTGATATCCTAATTATTTACTATTTACGTACATCACTAGAATTGATAAGTAGTACATATTATGGGCCCGTTTAGTTCGCTAATTCGAGTTGAGATGTGATGTTGTGTGAGAACTTTTTACTGTAGCAAAAAAGTTAGATGTGACTGTTTCTGAGAGCTTTTTACTGTAACAAAACTCGAATTTTAAACTCGAATGAGCGAAATAAACGGGGCCATAATATTTACATACAACAGATATTTATATATTATATTAATTACTAGTAAATTGATTGGAGAGCTCATTAATTATTTAATATATCATTTAAAATACTATTATATATTTTTAAAAATGTATAACCAAATGAAATTTTAGTTTGTTTTAATCTTAAAAATAATTTTTAAATAAAATTATCAAACACATTTTTAAAAATAATTCATACACAAATTTTAAAATATTTTCATTTCCATTTTTATTCACAAAACAAAATTATTTTAAAACAGATTTCAAACACGCTCTGCGTTTAGAGAACTTTCAATGAGCGAGAATAATTTTCATAGTACATCATTTTCAACTGCACATCTCATTGAAATAGCACCCATATCTCTCACCCCTCATTGAAATAGCACCCATATCTCTCACCCTGCTTGACTCTAGTTTTCTGGCAAGACTCTTGAATTTTAACCCCAACGTTACCATTTACCACTCCTACAGCTTTCTTTTAAAGATATTCAGCCCTTTCAGTTTCATCCTTACAAGAGGAATGAATGCCTTATAGAAATAGCTTTCAATATTATCAAATAGACCACCATAATCAATGAGAGAATGTAGCAAATAAATAGCTCCAAAACTTTTGAGTTCGCCAAAAGCAAATAATAAAACACTAGAAAACTGTTCGACAAGAACTACCTTCAAAAAAGAAGGTGCCACCGACTCAACAAATGTGACCACCGCCTGTCAAGCACCCAGTTCTGAGCGCAAGGAAAGGACAGAGACCACATGGAAATGGACCAAACAAAACCAAGACACAAAAGTACAAAACTGACTAAACAACTCAAGAACATACAATCTAAATGAGCCGAGTCTTCAAGACGACGATTATAATAAAACCATAAAAAGAAGTTCCATATTGCATCAATGAGGAAAATCTCAACTAAAGAAGCCAGTCACTTCCCGCCCTTCTTGGCAGCAGACTTGGTCACCTTAGCTCCACTTGGGTCCTTCTTCTCAACATTCTTGATGACACCAACAGCAACAGTCTGGCGCATGTCACGCACAGCAAAACGGCCAAGTGGTGGGTACTCGGAGAAGGTCTCCACCACCATGGGCTTAGTGGGAATCATCTTCACCATACCGGCATCACCGTTCTTCAAGAACTTGGGCTCCTTCTCGAGCTCCTTTCCAGACCTACGGTCAATCTTGGTAAGAAGCTCAGCGAACTTGACAGCAATGTGGCAGGTGTGGCAGTCAAGAACTGGGGCATAGCCATTGCCAATCTGGCCAGGGTGGTTCATGATGATAACCTGGGATGTAAAGTTGGCAGCCTCCTTGGTAGGGTCATCCTTGGAGTTGGAGGCGACGTAACCACGCTTAAGATCCTTGACGGCCACATTCTTAACGTTGAACCCAACATTGTCACCGGGGAGAGCCTCCTGGAGAGCCTCGTGGTGCATCTCAACAGACTTAACTTCAGTGGTTAGTCCAGTTGGTCCAAAGGTCACAACCATACCGGGCTTGAGGACACCAGTCTCAACACGACCCACTGGGACAGTTCCAATACCACCGATCTTGTAAACATCCTGGAGTGGGAGACGGAGAGGCTTGTCTGTTGGTCTTTTGGGCTCCAGAATCTGGTCAAGAGCATCGAGGAGGGTGGGACCCTTGTACCAGTCCAAGTTGGTGGACCTCTCAATCATGTTGTCACCTTCAAATCCAGAGATGGGAACGAATGGGATTTTGTCAGGGTTGTATCCGACCTTCTTCAAGTAAGATGAGACTTCCTTCACAATTTCATCGTACCTAGCCTTCGAATATTTGGGAGTGGTGGCATCCATCTATAAAGAATAAAGAGAAAAAAAAAAAGATTAAGTTAGAAAACTTAAAACAAAACATAAAACAATGCATCGTAACACAAACAATGACCCATGGAAGCACAAAGACAGTACATTAAAATACCTTGTTACAGCAACAGATCATCTGCTTGACACCAAGGGTGAAAGCCAGGAGAGCATGCTCACGGGTCTGGCCATCCTTGGAAATACCAGCCTCGAAACCACCAGTGGTGGAATCAATGATGAGAACAGCGCAGTCAGCCTGCGAGGTTCCAGTAATCATATTCTTGATAAAGTCACGATGGCCAGGAGCATCAATGACAGTGCAGTAGTACTTGGTGGTCTCGAACTTCCACAGGGCAATGTCGATGGTGATACCACGCTCACGCTCCGCCTTGAGCTTGTCAAGCACCCAGGCGTATTTGAATGAACGCTTGTTCATCTCAGCAGCTTCCTTCTCGAACCTCTCAATCACACGCTTGTCAATACCTCCAAGCTTGTAGATCAGGTGACCAGTGGTGGTCGACTTTCCAGAGTCGACATGGCCAATGACTACAATGTTGATGTGGGTCTTTTCCTTACCCATGATAAATCAAAAACCTGTACACAAAAGCAAATGAATGGGAAATTGAAGTTCAGACCAAGAAAATCATATATTAAGCAGCACATTAATAATCTTAATAAAAGAATACCAAACGAAACAATATAAAACTAGAAATACACATTCTGACAGTAAAAAAGTGGACCCATTTAGTCAATAGCGAAAACTTAAATTTAACAAGACAGATGTACTTTAAAAAAAATCTATGAATAAAAACAGACAAATCTCGACATTTGTGAGAGATTAAAACATACAGTAAATTTAGGCACAAAGAGCACAAATACTTGTTTTGTCCTTATTCAAACGTTCAATAACAAAATATATTTCTACATTAAAAACGTAGAAATGAAAACAAAAGGAACAGATCCAAACATACTTCTGATAAGGAAAAAAAAAGTAACGAATCAGCTCAATTCCTTCATCAGGATTATTTCGTATAAGCATCATATAATAAGTATATACACGAATTCATCTTCATATAACCAAAATTACCGAAACATAACTTCGGAGTTCGATCGGCAAAAATCAAGAAAACTCAGATCAACAAATATGAAAAACTAAATAAGAACCATAAGATCTGGAACACCAAAGTCATAAGAAATTAAACTAAACTTCTTCTAAAACAAAAATCACCAATCAAGAAAGCGAAAGATGATACCTTGGACGAGAGATAAGTAGAAGCGTATGCGAAGAGAGAGAAAGCAATAAACCCTACAGCAGCTTAACCACAGAGTGAGAGATAGGATTTGTGAAGGGACTTTGTTTTCTATTTATAGATGCGGAATGAACTAGGGTTGTTAAGAGGGGCAGAGAATCGTTCTCGGGCTGATTTACTTTTTCGCCCCTGAATGGTGTAGGAAATTACCTATCTGTTGCCGTACTGGCCTTTTCCTCAAGCCAGTAGGTCAAACACTAACGGCATATTAAAAATTGATACAAAAAAAAAAAAAAACGACATATTTTCTTTTTGTGAAAGGAATTAAAACAAGCTCTCGTTTCATTTATAGATTTAAACATAAAAATTTTTAAAAAAAATTAAATTTTGAGAGAGAACATTATAACAAAAAAAGTTTGAACAATAATTCGAACTCATAAAACATACAGCGAAATTAAGTTCAAATAATGATAATAGTAATTAACAAAATTGGTCCCTAATTTTTTAATTTTCTTGTAAATTGATCCTTGATCTTTTAGTTTTAATAAATCAGTCACTAACCTCTTGATTTATTATAGTTTTGGTCTTTTTTTTTGGAATCGGTTTTGGTCTAATTGGTAATGAGCATCCAAAATTGATTGCAATGGAGGACTTAGAAATGCATGTTTACCCCTGCGGTAGGTTGTGTAGGACGAGTACTATGTGTACAGATACTAAGGACTCATTTAGTTTATGAATTGAAACTAAGATTCTTAATTATAATTTTTGAAATTCAAATTATTTTGTAAGAAAAACATTATAGCTGAACTAAAATTATGAGTTTACACTATAGCAAAACCTATTTATTAAACATACACTAACCTTTTCTTATGTCGATTTCGCCTAAAATCTTCTAGATAAAGTTTCCATAATTCTCTTTCATGAGCCTAATTTTCACCTTAAATTCCTTTTATTTTCTCCCTAGTTGGTTATTCCATCCAAAATACCCTTCAAACTAACCTATATTACAGTCAATTTTGGACGACCGTTATCAATTTGGCCAAATCTTTCAGTGAATCTAGAGTCGGGAATTGATTTATTATCAAAATTAAAAGATCAATGATCAATTAATTAGAAATTTAAAAGATTAGAAATCAATTGCACTAATCGCCTTTTGTTTTAAGGAACGATGAGAAATCTCAAAAGGCTTTTTTCTAAAATTTAAAGATAGGATTTTTGTTTCTTTTTGCTAGACTAGTTAGAACTTAGAAGCATGCGCTTCACGCATGTACTTCATGCATTTTTTGAATACGAAAATTTAAAATTTGTTCTAAGATTTAGTTGTACTTATTTATTATTCTTCTAGTTGAGTTTTGTGAAACAAAACAATTTATTAGAGCACATTTAAAATGGAAAAAAACTAATAGAAAAAATCAGATAGTAAATTATTTATGGGGTTCACATGAAATTAGATAGTAAATTTTATTTATAATGATTAATCTAATTTATTTCAAACTTTACTTTTTTTTTTTTACTAAAAGCACCTTTATGTTCTAATTATATTGCGATGCGCTTCTATGAAAATGAAGAAAAACATGCATTAAATAAACTGTGGAGGAGGTTTTCACCAAAACAAAAACAAAAAACAAAAGGAAAAAAAATAAAACTAAATAGTAAAAGAAAGGGAACTTTCTCTTGCAGGGTCTAGTGCTAGTTTATGTAAAATAAACAATTTTTAGTACATATATGATGGTTAAAAGTAAAAAGATATTAATAGTTTATTTTCTCTGTATCTATCATAGAAACTCCTAAAGAAAAATAGCAAAAAAGAAAGATTTGGAAAAGGCAAAACAAAAAGGACTGAGAGTTGACAAATGACAAGCGGATGAAGAGGGATAGAAAAGAATTATAGAAATAGATATTAGAGAAAAGCAGGTTAAAGTTATCTTAAGGAAAGTATTTTGGTAATATATGAAAAATAACTTGTTAAAAGCATCTCTAATGCAATACTATAATTGATGTGTCAATTATAAATTTAATATTTGAGTGTAAAAAATACTCTCTAATACATTACTATTTGTTATGCTAAATTTCTCATATGCTATACTTTGTGCTAAATTTTCCATCAAATATAGCATATGAAAATTTTGTCATTTTATTGTTATTGGTTGAAATGTTACTTTTTCATGTGATCAATTGCAACTTTTACATTTTCTAATTATTTTAAAAATAAAAGTTTACTTTTACAACTTTCAAAGCTTAATGATTATGAAAAAAAATAGTTTTAAATTTTAAATAGCATTATACATTGGAGTAAAAATGAAAATAACATACCATATCATACTTTTTGATATTAAATATACAATTTGCATTAGTATTTACATTGGAGATTATCTAATAATACGTTTTTTACTTTGAAAAATCATACAAATTATTTTTCAAATATGTATATTTTTTATTATCCCTAAATTTAGAAAACGGTTATATGTCATCCATAAACTTTAAAATATTAGCAACATTGACTGCTTCATCCATTAGATGGAAGAAAACCTTACATGCAACTATTTCATAACTAAAAGTATCTCTAATGCAATGTTATAATTAATGTGCCAATTGTAAATTTAAAATTTGAGTGTAAAAAATACTCTAATTCAATGTTATTTGTTGTGCCAAATTTCTCATATGCTATATTTGTAATGACCCAGCTTCACAAGTTGTTACTAACCATGAACTTTTAGCACAAACAGTTTTCTTCTTCAAGACTCAAATAAAAGAAATACTAAAATTTCAGAAATATTTTTTTTGAAAACTTAATTTAAAATTATCTATCCTTTAAGCATACAAGCTTCAGAATTTACTTAATTTAATCATCAATACAAGTTCAAAACCTAAACATAAGAAATGCAAGATAATGTAATTATGAAGAGTTTCCAATTGCTCTTTAACTTAACATGATTAAACATATACTAGTAAAGTCTTCAAGCATATAACATAGAGACATAGTCATTTAGATCCATTCTTCTAAACCATACTTAATTATGTGAGAAATCTGATTATATGAAAAACATAACTTCAGAATTTAAACTCAAAATAACTTTGTGAAATTCTTTACATGGTGGTATCTGGACCCAAACCACCGCCTTACACGTCCTCTGTCAAGTCCATCACTGAGTCGTAAATTATTTACCTACAACATGAATAACTTGTGAGCTAAAGCTGAGCCAGTACAAATATCCTCATAAAACATTTTGCACACAAAACACATGTAGAAATGCATGACCATTTATGCTCAAATTACATAAATGTATTTTATTATTTTAGGGGACCTATGCTTGTACCCATATGCGCGAGACTAAGAAGAGTGTGAGAGTGACCCAAACATTTAGTCCAACTATCCCAGGGTCATAATTAAATATTTATTACCTCTCATCACATGAGCCCAAGGAAAGTTCCTTGCGTACTCATGTTGGAGGGCGGTATGGTACTTAACATTTCATCATTACTATAGCCTCTTATTTAAGTGAACATGTGATTATGATCATGTCACAAATTAATCATTATAACATACTTTGTTAAGAGGCGATATAATATTAACATCATACTCATTATCTGTGTCACAAAAGTATAATTTTGTAAAGTACTTTAAAGAACACACATTTCATTATGCTCATCAATCACATCACAGAGAATATAAATAAGTGTAAACAAGCAAGCAATTTCTCAAACATAGCATTTTAAAACAATTGATGCTATAAGTTAGGTTTGTACCCACTTGGGTGCCTGCACTTAGCGATTACTCACAGTAACTTTCCTTATAACACAATGATTCTGTTTCAATTTAGTACCAATCATTGACCGTCATTTTATTTTCGAGATTTTAACTTGATTTAACTAAGTCCTATGAATTTATTATCGTTGGCATCCTTAGGATTAATTAATTTATGTACATTTTCTACGTAAATTAACTAATTAAGTTTACTAATTAGTTAACTACCCCTTCCCTTAATTTCTCTTTCACATTTAGATTAATTAATACATTTCATTTGGTTAACTAGTTAATCCTTGTTAAGGTTTCATTAACTGACTTGATTTAATTGCCCTTTACTAAATAATTATTTGTCTTTCTTCCTTAATTAATTAATTAACTCTCTAGATAAGTCACATTAATTAAACTTCTATTAATTTTCTAATAAGTTAATTTTGATTATTTACTTAATTTAATTTCATTAGTTTTTCAGATAATTTTGATTTATTCGACACTTAATTTCTACCATTAATTAATTAATTAATTATCTAATTAAGTTTTACTAATTTCCTAAAAACTTAGAAACTAAGTTTATTTCCCGATGGTATACTTTAAAGTCACATATAGGTTACTCTCTAAATCTAATTGGGCCCTTTCCTGTTCTAAACCTTTTTAAGATTGAGTTGGGTTTTAGAAGTAAGATTCTAACCCTAGAACCTAGTAGGTTTCCTTAATAGTTAACCTACGAGTTACTTTATTCTCTATTGTGCCTTTAATTAGATTGCCTAATCGGTCACCTTTTCACCTAAACGTTACTTTAACTCCTGCTTGGGCTTGTGGGCCTATTTGGACTTCTTGTCATGGTTGGATTAAGTTATGAGTGTTACTGGTCTCTTAGGAAATTCTAAGTTAAGTTTCGGGTTTCCGGTTCTCAAAGGTCGGTTTTACCTCTAGAAAGTTAACGTTTTACACTTGGCGGGTTTTGGTGATTCCAAAATTACGAATCTAAAGAGTTGTTCTTTGACAATAAAATTTAGAAAAAATTTAAACTTAAATTATAATTTTATTCAAATTCATGATTTTTTTAAGTTACAATTTTATTTAAGTTCACGTTCTTTTAAGTTTTAACTTTATTCAACTTTACTCAACTTTATTCAAGTTACAACTTCAACTCAAGTTATAACTCAAATTCAACTCAAAAACTACACTAAAGTCACACTCCAAAAGAACAACCCCTAAAGCATTTATTGTACTAAGTGTTTTGCCTTCAAGGACTTAGAGCTAAAGTTCGGAGCTTAATGTCCATTTGACCATTACGAAGTGACATGATTAATTATTTATGTATTATCAGTAAATTTAATGATATGTAATATAATATGAAAATTTATATGACCTATTAAATATATATATTGTGAATTTTAATATTTGTAGGTAAAACTCATTTAGTTTTCTTCAAAAAAAAGATAAATGGATCAATAAATATGTTAAAAATGTATTAACCATGTTAAATAAATTATTATTATATTAGTTATTTATTTAATATATTAATTTAAACGAATTATACGGGTTGACACGATTAACATGATTAATAAATGAGTCGTGTTTGGATTGACATTTTTAACACGTTTAATAAACAAATTGTGTTTGAGTTAATATTTTCTGACACGATTAATAAATGAATTAACACGAACACGATATACTAATACAAATTGCCACCCTTAATTGGAATGTTAAAGGTCTCGTTCATTTTACTGATTTGAGTTTTACTACAGTAAAAAAATCTCAGGAACCGTCATATTAAACTTTTTTGTTACAGTAAAAAACTCTCATATAAAATCACATCCTAACTCGAATTAAAAACTCAAATTAACGAACTAAATGAGTCATAAATATTTAACTGAACAAGCTTTTTTAACACTAATTTTCAATTATCCTCAAAATAAGACACATTGCAATAAATTTATAAGTTAAAAGGACAATTTATCAAAATTAAAAATTTAAGGAATAATTTGCTAAACCACAACATATTTATTTAGAAGACAAATGTGCTAAAAACTCTAATTTTAAAAATAAATTGAAATGACTTTTATAACTCAAATATACTATTAAGCATTGTAAACGTGCATCACGCGCGAAGCACGTGGATTAGCTAGTTCCTTAATATGCTTCCATAATCCATCCATCAAATAGTTGACAAACAAAAAAAAAACTCTTAACCGAGTAAATATTAAGCAAAAATTAAACCGACAAAAAAGATTTTATAACAAAATGTAAATCTAATAAAGTAGCACCAAAACTTTAATATGAGTTCAACGAAAGCAAATATCAGAAGAGCTAATAGAAAACTGTTCACCCCTTCATAAAAGAAAGTGCCACCGACTCAAGAAATGCGGCCACCGCCTGTCAAGCACCCAATTCTGAGCGCAAGGGAAGGACAGCGACCACATGGAACTAGAACGAGAAAAGTCGCGACTCAAAACAAAACTGACTAAAAAGCTCAATAGTACCACACAATCCAAATAAGCAAAGTCTTTAGGACGACGACAGTAAAAGCATAACCAGTAGTTCCATATTGCACCAATCAAGACGAAAATCTCGGTGCCAAAAGCCAGTCACTTCCCTCCCTTCTTGGCAGCGGACTTGGTGACCTTAGCTCCACTTGGGTCCTTCTTCTCAACGCTCTTTATGACACCAACAGCAACAGTCTGACGCATGTCACGCACGGCAAAACGACCAAGTGGGGGGTACTCGGAGAAGGTCTCCACCACCATGGGCTTAGTGGGAATCATCTTCACCATACCGGCATCACCGTTCTTCAAGAACTTGGGCTCCTTCTCGAGCTCCTTTCCAGACCTACGGTCAATCTTGGTAAGAAGCTCAGCGAACTTGACAGCAATGTGGCAGGTGTGGCAGTCAAGAACTGGGGCATAGCCATTGCCAATCTGGCCAGGGTGGTTCATGATGATAACCTGGGATGTAAAGTTGGCAGCCTCCTTGGTAGGGTCATCCTTGGAGTTGGAGGCGACGTAACCACGCTTAAGATCCTTGACGGCCACATTCTTAACGTTGAACCCAACGTTGTCACCCGGGAGAGCCTCCTGGAGAGCCTCGTGGTGCATCTCAACAGACTTAACTTCAGTGGTTAGTCCAGTTGGTCCGAAGGTCACAACCATACCGGGCTTGAGGACACCAGTCTCAACACGACCCACTGGGACAGTTCCAATACCACCGATCTTGTAAACATCCTGGAGTGGGAGACGGAGAGGCTTGTCTGTTGGTCTTTTGGGCTCCAGAATCTGGTCAAGAGCATCGAGGAGGGTGGGACCCTTGTACCAGTCGAGGTTGGTGGATCTCTCAATCATGTTGTCACCTTCGAAACCAGAGATGGGAACGAATGGGATTTTGTCAGGGTTGTATCCGACCTTCTTCAAGTAAGATGAGACTTCCTTCACAATTTCATCGTACCTAGCCTTTGAGTATTTGGGAGTGGTGGCATCCATCTATAAACAATAACGAAACAAAACAACGATTCAAGAAAATAAATGAATGTATCATATAACAACTCCAGACAAACTGCCCATACAATTTAGAACCACAAAGTTAGAAACAATTTTTAACCAGTAAACAGATATAAGCAAGCGACAAACAAAGAAGACATTATGCAACCTACTAAAGAAGAAGTGGGGAGAGAGAGGGAATCGCACCCTCAATAGTTCAATTTAGAGAACTACACCAACTTGGCTATCTCTCCAAGTAAGAGACAAACATTATCCGATAAAGTGGACCGCTTTCATGGTTTCGGACATAAAGTCCCCAAATGCCAATAGCAGAACTCAACAACAATGCATTTTTACACGAGAGTCCCTTTATCGGGTAGAATGACCACCAACACGAACATAATCAAGCAATATACACACATATATCTATTTATCTACATATCGACTAATAAGATATTACCTTGTTACAGCAACAGATCATCTGCTTGACACCAAGGGTGAAAGCAAGGAGAGCATGCTCACGGGTCTGGCCGTCTTTGGAAATACCGGCTTCAAAACCACCAGTGGTTGAGTCAATGATGAGAACGGCACAGTCAGCCTGTGAGGTTCCAGTAATCATATTCTTGATAAAGTCACGATGGCCAGGAGCATCAATGACAGTGCAGTAGTACTTGGTGGTCTCGAACTTCCACAGGGCAATGTCAATGGTGATACCACGCTCACGCTCGGCCTTGAGCTTGTCAAGCACCCAGGCGTATTTGAATGAACGCTTGTTCATCTCAGCAGCTTCCTTCTCAAACCTCTCAATCACACGCTTGTCAATACCTCCAAGCTTGTAGATCAGGTGACCGGTGGTGGTCGACTTTCCAGAGTCGACGTGGCCAATGACCACAATGTTGATGTGGACCTTTTCCTTGCCCATGATGAATCAAAAACCTGAACACAAAAAAGATAAATGAGAAATCCAATATCAGACCAGGATAATAAGTATTCAACATACTCAACAAAATTAATAATTAATAATCATTACAAAAAGAGACATTGGAGCTGATGGCCTTTTTATGATAGTCCCTACTTTTACAAATTGAAAATAATTATTTTTTAAAAGAACAGATATTCTGTCAAATGTTAACTCATTTAATAAAAAAAAAGTTATCAGTTCTAAATTGCATAAGTTGTTCATCTTGAAATACAGAAAATGAACGTTTAAAATCTCAGAAAACTATGAACCTTCAAATTTGGTAGTTTGGCACATCATAAAAAAGGTGCCAAAAACCGAGACAACAAAACTAGGTAAAACTACAAAACTCATATATAGTTCTGACGGGAAAACGTAAGAACTTATTCAGCCAACGTAAAAAATTCAAGAATAAACACCCAAAAGATCAAAGAAAACCCGGCACAAGTAAGACTCGCAAAGAAATATTTGTCAAAGACAAAATTTTACAAAACAATTCATTCAATAACCAAACTTTTTATCGAAAAAGAAGTTTAACAAATAATTAACGAGTGGACTCATTAGATTAGTACCGCCTAATAAATAGTTTACACAGTCAAAACAAAACATCAAAAATTCAAATAACAAAACATTTTTCTATATCGAAACCCAGAAATGTGAACAAATAGAACAGATCTAAAATAAACGATCAGATCAAATCCTCAAACGGGATTACATTTAATAAAAGCAGGAAATAATAATTCTACGCACAGATCAACAAAATCGAGAGAATGAGTCCTATCGAGTCTAAAACAAATTACCAATAAAAAAAAGGTTCAAAATGCCATAAGATCTGAAGAAATGAAATCAAACATCATCAAAAATCGAAAAGAGAAAAGAATCGAAAAACCATACCTCGAAAGAGAGAGAATTCGGCGGCTTCGCAGAGAGATAATATAAAACCCTAGAGCAGCGAGAGGACAGAGTAAGCGATAGTGTTTGTGAAGGTGCTTACTCCTCTATTTATAGCTCAGCAAAAAAATCTAGGGCTCCTTAGAGAGGAGGAGAATCGCTCGTGGCCTAATTTACTCTTTCACCCCTGAATGGCGAACAGATTTACAATTATACCGTTCTTTCTTGCTCGTTCCTCAAGCAAATAGATAAATTAGGGTCCAAATCATTTGTGAAATGTTTCTTCGTCAATTTAAAATTATGATTTATGATTTTAATTTTTAAAATTTAAGTTTTTTATGATAAAAAAATATTATAAAAAATTAAGAATCATGATTTAAAATTAAAAATAAACTCTTGAAATAAATATCTCATTTATCGATTAGAGTTTAAAATTTAAATTTTACTACAGTAAAAAACTCTCAAGAACAGTTATATCTATTTTTTTTATTATAATAAAAAACTCTTATATAAAGTTACATCTTAACTCGAATCAACGAACAAAACGGTCCCTACATGTAGATAAATTCTTTAAGAGTTTTTCTTGTACTCTTTGAAAAATAAAGAGAAATTTTATTAACACTCTAATATTTTATTAAACCACCCTAATATATTTAAATATTCTAACTATTTTCTTTTCAAAATTAAAACCCTTTATAGTTTCAAAAATACTTCTATGTACGCCCTATATTTCTTCACTTTAAAAAATGGGTTTCTTAAAAGATTTACTTTCTTTTTAAAAAAAAATCTTTTCATTTAAATGCATCAAAAAAACTTTCAATTTGAATTTTTTCTCATCCACGTAATTTATGAAGTTGAATAACAAAAATGCAGGGAGTTTTCTATTTTTTAAAACGATATTGAAATTGACAGATGGTTGAGATTGGCGCGTGCCATTCACACACAGACAGGACACGTTGTGGGAGTAGGTATGGTAGCTTTTCACGTTAGGTGGTGTAACACCCGCTTGAATTAATTGAGATTAATTAATTTAAGTTAGTTGTTAGTGTTAAAAAATTTTAAAATTTGCATTTCAAATTTAGTTATAGTTATTTCATTATAAAATGTTTCACGATTTTAAAAATTATTTTCAAAAATTATAGTTTGACCCCTGACTTTTATATATTTATAATTTTGTCCCAAATATTTTGAACTTTATAAAAAGATCCTTGTTAGATTTTTATACTTATTTTATCTATTATGTGGCGGGAGTGTTTAGAAAAGATAATTTTGAGTTCAAGATCTTATTTACTAAAATTTCTTATAACAAATGCACTTGAGAGGGCATTTTAATAATGTTGCATAATAGTTCCAAATCTGATTTTAAGACCAAAACATCTCACTTCTAATTATTTTATTATCTCTCCTCCTCTCTCTCTCTCTCACGTTCTCTCTCTCTCCCTCACTCTCTCTCTCTCTCTCGGCTCTCCCTCTCTTCCTCCATGAGAGGTGCTGTCCATGCTTCCAAAATAGAGGGTTTTCACTCTATTTTTGATGGGTAATTCAACCTTAAAATTGATTTCAAGATTTGAAGATGGATTTCCATGAGATTTCAAGAAGATTGAGGTAGGGTTTTCTCTTATTTCCTTTTCTAATCCGAAAATTTGATTTTTGTCTTGATGTTTTTCCTTCGCTTAGTGGCTGGATGTTGTGGATTTTAATGTTACAACTTGATTTGATTTTTGAAAAGTTGAACCTTGAGCTTCCCTCCTTAAAGCTAAGTTAAAGGTTGCTTATAAATGTGTTAAATTTCAACCGTGTTCTCAGCCCACATTATTTTCAAATTTAATTACTTGGATTGGCTGCATGTGGACATGGGTGATATGCTTTTAATTTAGGTTCAAGAATGAGTTTGTAGATAAGAAATTCCATCACATATGGCTTGATAAGAACATGCAAACCTCTTTTTGTTCATTCGGATTTGTTTTGAGAATCTTAGAGTTTCGTTGATTGTTGTTGATAGTAGTGTGGTTTAGAGGAGCTCCCTTGGGTCTAAGTTGTGGATGAAGAGTATTGAAGGTTTGATGAAAGAGTTATGTGCGTTCGGTGTTCGATCTATGGTTTTGATGGAGATCCCATCAGCAGCCTAAAGAAAAGTATAAAACTGTACTTGCTTGATGAGTTTTTAATATTTGTTTTGTTAGGATCTTAAACTAGACATCCTAAGCTTTGTATAGCCATAAGAATCACCTCAAATGGACAACTATAGCTCAAGTTATGCATTTTTTAAGTTACGCATGATTTCTGAAAATTCTGTAGAAAAACAGCTACGTTTTGAACTGGTATAATGTGTTTTTAGAGATCTTAATATACCCTAAACTAAGCTTTTGATATCTCTTTGGAAAGCCCTAGATGTCTACTTTGATTAGGCACTGATTTTGTAATTTTCAGGACTGTGTAGAATATTTTATGATTATTTTCGTAACAGCCATCAAAACTGTCTTTTTCTAAGAATTGATAAAATAAAGAACTGAGACCCATACTTTTTGAAATAGGATTGCTGCACCTAAACCACCATTACTACTATTTAGAGCATGTTATTAGTGACGTGTGGGAGTTAGAATCACGTCATTTAGAGTTTTGTAATCCGAGTTGTCCGCATTGAAAATTTCATGTAGAAACTTCCTAAACACAATCAAAACCAAGAAAGAACAGAATTTTGATTTCTTAAAAACTGTTTTCGAGACATTTAGAGAGCTCAGATTTGAGCATATGATAGCTCGTTGGAAAGATTTATGTGTCTACTTTCTTGTGGAGTTCATTTTAAAATATTTGGAGACGTAGATAATAATTTATGTATATTCCCATTAAGGTCGATGAATCTTTTAATTTACTGGATTTATAAATAATATGGATTTGAGTTAGAAATTGATTTATGACCGAACGATTGGTATTTTAGAGCCTTTGTGGTTGTCTAACATTAAGTATGAGGTTCTAAAGGGATTACGATGAAAAGTGTTAAAAGATGATAAAACCAACACTTGATAGCTATGATATCTCAAGGAGATTTAATGGATCTTATTGGAGAATGACACTTTTGCATTGTTGTTTATGAATTCATGGATATTTTATAGATTATTGAACTTCGCATGTTCATTTCTTGAGTTTTGATCTTGTTTGAGCATGAGATTGCATTTCTCTTCCATTTTAGACATATTTCATGGATTTCCACTTCTCGGTGTAAAAATTAGTTTTCACCGATGTTGAGACTTAAAAAATGAATCTGAAAAGTATATTTATATATATATATATAGTGATTATATATATAGAAAACCTTCCCGAAAAGCTAACTTTTGCGAATCATGGTTTTTAGAAGTGAATTTTAGAAAACAGATTAAGTCTCGAGTTGAGATAATTCTAGCATAATATATTTAAGTTTTCAAATGCTATCTAATGAGCATTTTAGATAGTTGGCTTCAGCATGATGGCCTAGATATCGGGATATGGAGATCGTATCCTTAGGGGCAGGTCCTGAAACCCGTACGAGCCACTTTCATAGTGGTGATATCAAGGCTTTGCACTAGATTACGTATCGGTACTTTGAAAGAGCATTTCAAACTACTGGCGTATGATCTTTTTCTTTCTTCTATCTACAAATACTTAGATATCCTAGTATCTAATAGAATTACAAATACCTAGTATTTGTAGACTACTTAGACACCGGGTACCCTATTACTTTTGAAATTGATTTGAAAATGATATAGTATTTTGAAAGAGCTTTCAAATACTTGATTATCTGCTTGACTATACATTTGACTTCACCAGTCATGATTAGGTGTTTTTCACATCTTATCACCTCCTGCATTTGAGTTATGCATTTTATTTTCGATAGTGTTCGAGTCTTTATGATTATTTCACCTTTCTTGTTTTATTGTCGTTATCCCTTGTCCCCCCTATTGGGCATTTGGCTCACCCCTGCTTTAAATGTTTTTCCCCCTCCAAAGTTAGTAGCTTGATTCGCAGCACGGTAAGTTGATGCCAATGGATTAAAGGCTGGAGATTCGAGGTGGTTCGTTTTATTTTGAATTTACAATTTTTAATTCTGAGTTGTATTGTATTTTGTGTATAAACTGTAATGGTTGGCATTATCCCAGAGTTGTATTATTTTGAGAAAAATTATAACTTTATGGACTGTTGTTGTATTATTTGTAAAAGAAAGACTTCGGAGCAATATATTTTGATATTTATGTATTTATTTTCATGATTTTTGTTAATCAATCAAGTTTAATTAAATTAATTTCTTTAATTAAATCTCAATTATCAAGTCCCATCTTTGGGGTCGTGACAGGTGGGCCTACCATTAACTCGCTCTAGCCAACAAACACGTGCCACGTGGCCAGGTTGTCGGCCACCTTCTTTCCTTGCTAGCTGATATGTGGCAAGCTATTTGATTCGATGGCCCACAAGCGGCCCATGCAGATACCACAAAAGAAGCTCGTCAATCAGCGTTTGACATGCGGCAATTCCACAAAAGCGTGCCACACTAAATCTTTTTCACCACCACAAAAAAAAAATTCCAAAGCAAAAAAACTCATTCTCCTTTAGAGGTGTGTATGGGTTAATTTAAACATCCAAAGTATTATTTGTGTTCTTTTAAAACATCTGTTCAAATTTTCTAACCCCGTGAGTTCAGAATCACGATTCATGATTCTGAGTTTGAAATTTAAATTTTTTATGAGAGAAAAATATTATAAAGAATCAAGAATCATGATTCAGAATCAGGGACGAACCCTTGAAGCAAACATCCTATTCATTGATTCAAGTTTAGAATTCAAATTTTATTACAGTAAAAAGCTCTCAAAAACAATAACATCTATTTTTTTACTGCAGTAAAAAGCTCTCACATAAAGTCACATATCAACTCAAATTAACAACTCAAATCAACGAACTAAATGACCCCTACATGTAGATAAATTCTTTAGGAGTTTTTCTCGTACTCTCTAAAAAATAGAGAGAATTTTATTAACACTCTAATATTTTATTAAACCACCCTAATATATTTGCAACGCCCTCTAGAATTAAATATGTTTAATTATGCTAAATTGTGAGTTATTAGTGTGTCTAATTTGATTTTCACAATTAATCAATGAACTTTCACTTATTTTCAGTATTTATAATTTCACTCAAATTTTTTTGAAAATAGACTTAACTTTTATTGCATTTTCCTCTTTTTTTCTCATTTTTCCCTTTTTCCTTTTTTTTCCTTTTCTTTTCTTTTTCCTTTTTCTTTTTTCTTCTTTTCTTTTTTCTTCTTTTCTTTTTTCCCCTTCCTTTTTCCTCCCGTGCAGCCCTTCCCTCAAACCCCTATCTCTCTTCTTTCTTTCTTTTCTTTTCTTCTTTCCTTTTTGGTTCCACGCCTACCGCCAGCTCCTCTATCTCTCTCTCCCTTTTCTTCCACCGCCGGCCATCCTCTGGGCTCTCACTCTCTCTCCCGCCAGCCTTTCTCTCTCTCCCTTGCTCTCTCTGGGTTTCTCTCTCTCTCTCTCTCGGCAGTTTGGCCGAGACACAAAAAAAAAAAACTGAAGAAACCAAGGGAAACGAAGCACCATCAACTAATTTGAGGTAAAACACCTTGAAACCCAGTCTTTGATTTAAATTTTAAGCTTGAGAAAGTTTAATTTTGGTTAGATTTGAATAATTTTGAGTTAGGGTTTGAATTTGAAAAATTATTGTTAGAATTGAATGAAATTTGGGGGTTTTCAGTTATTGGACTTGTTGAATTGATTGGAAACTGGTTTTGATGGATCCTGGATAATTTATTTTGAAATTGAACTTGAATTGTAGGTTTGACATTTTTCCTATTTATGCCCGCATGCTGCCGAAATTTCTTTAAAAACTTGTTTTTAAACTGAAATTAAATAGGAAACCAAACCCATGAATTGAATTTCAATTTTTAAAGAACCCCTAAACTGAATTATAAAATCATTTGTGAAACTTGGATTTGAGTCAAGACACACTAATAGGAATCAATTAAACATAATTGAGCTCAATTCGTTTTAAGAATGAGAAATACATCCTAAGACACTGCCTTTGTCATAAAGCTAGTGGAGAAGATTGAGTAATAAAGCTTTAAGGAAAGTGGATGTTAGGGTGATGAGAAGTTAGCTACAGGTTTGATATTCGAGAGGCAGGATAATCCTGATCCCTTTCTTTGTTAGCCTGTTTTTAAAGAGTTTTAGCCTTGCAAATGTTTTAAAGAAAGGGCATGTTTGCGAAAGAAAAGCCTTTTGACACCATAGCTTGATTTTAGCTATTGAAATTATAATGAACTATTTCAAAAAGTTTAATGAATGATTTCTTAAGACAAGAGATCTTGTGAATTGGGAAGCCCGCTGATGGCCTAGATAAGATATGGAGATCGTATCCTTGGGGACAGAACCCGAAACCCGGACGGGCCACTACGGCGGTGATAAGGCCTTACTTTGGTCGTAAGTACTTTAATTACTTAAATTACTCGCTGGTTGCCTGAAATATGGAATTTCAATTTGTTTACCTTTCAAAAAAAGGTTGTTTGGTTCCGATTGATTATTTTGGGCTTGACTCTCTCATTTTATTCACTTATTTATTTATTCAGTTTTATAAATCTTATCCTACTGGGCCTTTCGCTCATTTTTCTTTGTGTTTCAAATGTATTTAACCCCACCCAGGTGACACTAGAAGTAGAGCTGAATAGGTGAGGAATCTCGTTCTGAAAGAAAGGAAGCGGTGAAGTATTCTCTATCTTTATCAGATTCATTAAGGCATGTATTACTATGGATTATAAGACCTTAAACATAACTAGACTGTTGGTTGATGTCAGTTATTTACTTTTCTGTATTTATTTATGTATGCACAAATTATAACCTTGTGGACGCCAGAGGCTGACTTTGAATGTTGATCTTGGCAGTGATTGCGTTTTGTTAAGTCCGCCTCACTTTTTGTTAAAACCTTGATTTCCTTAAAATAACGGGGCTTGTTTGGGAATACCTGAGTATTTGAGATTTGAAATCAAATTTTACACAGTTATTTGGTTAATTACTTTCTTAAACAGGTTTAAGTTTTTAAACAAGCCTCCACGTCACTAACTCCTATTTGGGGGCGTGACAATATTTAAATATTCTAACTATTTTCTTTTCAAAATTAAAACCCTTTATAGTTTCAAAGGGCTTGTTTCTTTTACCGTTTTTGAGTTAGGTGACTTAAGTGTAGATTTTGAGTTGAGTTTGAGCTATAACATGAGTTGAAGTTGTAACTTAAGTTTGTGTTTAGTTTTGTACATTTGAGTTCTGGTTTGAGATAAGAATCTTTTTAAGTTTGTGTTTGAGTAAGTCAAAACTTGAATTTATATTTAGATAGTATTTTAATAAAAACTCAATGCTGATGAAAAATTTTAATAGGGTATATGAGTGGGGTTTTATTCGCCTTTTTGTTGTCAACGCATAGAAAAAATAATAATCTCAATCAGAATTAAAACGAAAAAGTTATAGCATTTTTAAGAATAGAAAAAATACTGTTCATTAATTTGATTTCGAGTTTCTAAATTCGAGGTGAAGGGAAAATTTGAACTCGAGTTTTAGTCCCAAACTCGAGTTCAAACTTAAAAGAACATGAACTTGAATAAAGTTGTAACTCGAGTTGCTTTTTTTAAGTTTTTGACTCAAAAACTCAACTGCCGAACAGCCCCAAAAATACTTCTATGTACACCCTATATTTCTTCACTTTAAAAAATGGATTTCTTAAAAGATTTAGGCCTCGTTCACTTCGCTGATTCGAGTTAGAATTCGAGTTGAGATGTGATTTTATGTGAGAGCTTTTTACTGTAACAAAAAAGTTAGATGTGATTGTTTGTGAGAGCTTTTTACTGTAAAAAAACTTAAATTTTAAACTCAAATCAGCGAAGTGAACGGGACCTTACTTTCTTTTTTTTTTTTAAATCTTTTCATTTAAATGCATCAAGAAAAACTTTCAATTTGAATCTTTTTTCCTCCACGTAATTTGTGAAGTTGAATAACAAAAATGTAGAGAGTTTTCTACTTTTTAAAACGATATTGAAAATGACGAACGGTTGAGATTGGCGCGTGCCATTCACACGCAGACAGAACACATTGTGGGAGTAGGCGTGGCAGCTTTCCACATTAAGTGGGCCCGCCATTAACTCGCTCCAGCCAACGAACACGTGCCATATGGCCAGGTTGTTGGCCACCTTCTTTCCTTGCGAGCTGATATGTGGCAAGCTATTTGATTCGATGGCTCATAAACGGCCCGTGCGCAAAAGAAGCCCGTCACATGTGGCAATTCTACATAAGCGCGCCACACTAAGTCTTTTTCGCCACCCAAAAAAAAAAAAAAAATTGATTCCAAAGCAAAAAAACTCATTCTCCTTTAGAGGTGTGTATGGGTTTAATTTAAACATCCAAAGTATTATTTGTGTTCTTTTAAAACATATGTTCAAATTTTCTGTAATATTAGACCCCAATAAATTTCTCATATATATGATGTTACATTAATTAACAAAAATTTCATTTCATTTCATTTAGAAACAAACAAAAATGTAGAAGATACAACAAAAACAAAAACAAAAAACGTACCAAAAGAAAAGATAGGTTGTGTTAGTTACGGTTGGGTGGAGGGTTACCTCGGAGGGAGAAGTTTTTAGTTTTCCTTTTTTTTTTTTTTAAACTTTAAAGTTAATTGTTTATTTTGAGAACTTTTTTAGTTTAAAGATTTAGTCAATTAATCTCTAAAATATTATTTTTTAGTTAATATTTAATATAGAATTTGATCAAATGATACATTGCATCATAAAAAGGGTGAAACTGTTATTTTGACTCAACACATAGGAGTCTGGTATTTAGAGTACTTTTTCATTCTAGCCAAACAAACTAATGAACTCTTTAGAAAAGAATAAAAAAAAAAAACAGAGAAAAAAAAAATCAACTCTCTTTTTTAGTATATTGCCATTACCATTAAATCACTGAAATCAAACATACCATAGGACCACCTATAATATAAATGCTAATGTTGATCTACATTTGCTGCTAAAAAGTCTGAAATTAAGATATTTGATATGCCATCCTTTTTATTTATTTTTTAAGTAAAAAATTTTATTAAAGAAGAGAAACAGAAGAGAAGGAAGCCTAGCATAGGCAAACCGAACAAGACAATTAACCAACCATCTAGTCCAAAGAAAAGTGAGGAAACAAATCATGGGAATGAATACAAACAACATTCCCCAACAAACTAATGGACGTTTGATTCATAAATTTAAAATTATGATTCAATATCATTCTCGTTTTACGTGTATTTTTTGTGAGAAAAAAATACTGTAAAAAATCATAAATCATAATTCAGGATCAAAGACGAATACAGAAAATAAACATTCTCAAGACTGATAGAGCCCATCGACTCTACTTGGGAGCGAGGAAATTATTGACTCTACTCACCAAATTGAAAGAGTCGGCTTGAAACTCCCAAGCTATAAGACCCACACGAGCCTTGACGAACTCCGCTTACTAATTAGAGTTAGCCCCATTCAACACCTCCACCATCACTGTAGCATCTCCTTCAAAAACCGGTCTGGCAACTTCCAATCTTTCAGCTACCAGAGCTTCTTGTGGCAACCGAAACTACAATAATGTGCTTGCACCACATTCCCAAAATCTCACCTGCATTGTTCTTATGAACCATCGCTGAGGTAGTAGAATTATCACCAAAAGCAACATCGAAATTAAATTTGGACGAACCTGAAGGAGGGGGTATCCACCCTTTTCCTTTTGTGTCAATCCGCACTTTACCATAACATAGTATTGATACTATTCTATATTATATTATGCTTCAATACATAATGTTATTTTAAATTGCAGATATATATATTAATTGTCATAATTGTTAAGGGTCCATTTGAAAGGCGGATTCAGACTAAATGGTTTAAATTAGAATTTAAAATTTGTGAGAGAATGCTAAGTGGTTTGAATTAGAATTCAAAACTTGTGAGAGAAAACAATGTTACAGAGCCTTTTAAATTAAATTTTTTTGTCAGAAAAAATATTATTTTAACTAAAATCATAGTGGTTTAAACCCTTCCACCAAACAAGCACTAAGTTTTTTTAATGAAATACGTTTTTAAATGGGGAGAAAAAAATATTATTTTAACCAAAAAATATGTTTTTGAATCGAATACGTTGTCAGAAAAAAATACTGTTTTAACCATTCAAAAACAGTCTAATTATGTCTAATTATTTTTTCTGACAAAATGTATCAACTAATAAATTAAATTCATTAGTCTCTCTAATTACATCTTTGTCCTTGAGTACCACTGATTCCCTAATGGACAATTATTCATAAAATAAATTCCTAAATCGGAACTCCTACTAGTCTAAGTACCGAATTAATTCTCAAGAGAATTATTTATTTGTGTCTTTCTCAAGAAAAAATGGACTCCATCTCGTGTATTTACATTCTCAGCTACTCAATTCATCACGTCTCCAAAATACATGGAATATAATTGAACATCTCGAAATACGTACTGAATAAATTAAAAGACACAAATCAATAAATAGGAGTCTGTTAAGATCTTAAGGTTAATATCATTCTATATATGACCAATGGTAAAATCAATTAAAATTTCTATACTTAACAAAAATTATCAAAAATTCATATTGTGTATCTGTCCATATTCCACATAATCTCATTATGCGTAATACACTCATTCAATATCTTGTCATATTAACAGTGCGGATAACGTCATTCCATTATAAATGTGAATGACATGTGTTGACGATCAAATTTCATCAACAGGATTGTGCCGGGTTACCCCTTGGTATCCTGTAAGGTTACCGGCCTAATACGGATGTATATTCAAAATTACGCTTGCGAAGTGCTTGAGTAAGCTTTTTGGTGAAGGAAATATGAATGTGATGCCTAAATAAATGGACACACGAAGTTTATAGTAGTTCACTCTATTAATGAAGAGCTACATCTACTGTATCTTTTGTATATATTTTTCTGTTCTCCGATTACATGTGTAAAAAGAAAAAACCTCTCCTAAGCTTGGGGCTTTGCCCCTCTTTTATAGCCTAAGTTTACTTCCGGAGGTGGTTTTCCTCTGTGAACCCAGCACTTGAGTGCCTACTGTCTTATGGGCCTATATCCATAGCCAACTAATCACCTTTTGGACTGTTCATTCACCTAATTAGTCCTTTATTACGGCTCTGTATTCCCTGCAACCTTCCACCGTCGTAATTAATGCCTGTATTACAGACATCCCCCAAACCCAGACGTTACCCCAAGGGGCCCCTCATTTATACGGTCGGCTTCTAGCTGGCCCTTGCACAGTCGACCTTAGAAAGACCTCCTCATATGGGTCAGATGAACGCCGAGGTTTCATGCGGTCAGCGGTATGACGGGTCGATGGTCTGCTGATGTGGTTATTACAGGGCCACGTGGAGCGCTATCGTTGTTTGACGTGTCAAAGCATATTTTTCCGTACAACATCTGCCCCCCAGGTTAAGGCTTTCCTTTAGATGGCCTCGAGCTAGGTTGGGACTTTGCACTGGTGCTTCCTTTCGTCTGTCTCGGGTATGGAAACCTAATTCTGGACCTGAGTCATGATGGCCCTGAATTGGATGACTCTGGGCCCTTGGATTAACCCTATTTAGATTCCCACTCTTCCCCCAACCGTAGGATCTGATCTTTATGCCCCCGCCGTCGGATATGCTTGCGTACGATCGAACGGTTGGGGATTGAGGGCTGTTATATTTATAAGCGCTCGAAAGCCAACCTTTTTGATTTTTCCTTTGTTTTTCCAAAGCTCTGCAGAAATTGCCCCAAGGCTTTTTGCTTTCCTCAGTGATATTCTTCCCAACGTTCACGCCTTAGTCTCGCTTCTTAACTCTTGGTAAGCATTTTGTCATTTCTTCATGCTTCTATCGTGTTTAATCTATCCTGGCTCCGGGTAGATTCTTCAAACTTTTAGAAGGAAACAACTAGAAAGCGGTATAATAGGAGCTTGGAAACTGTTCTGACTTTTATTCACGATGCCTTGGAATAGCCATAGGAATTTTGAGCAGTTTCGAGTTTGTTTGGTATTCTTGATTTATCTTGAGCAGCCGCCATTGTATTTGAATGTCGCTGCTGTGTTTGAATGGTTGGCGTCTTAGTCAAACAGGACTCTTTTTCTTTCTTTTAAAATCCCGAACTAATTTCTCCTCCCTTTGACTTGTAAGACTAACCTTAGGTTCTTTCTTAATGGCACCTAGGAGAAGACTACGTCGAAGGGGAGTACCTGTGGTAAGGCCGGATCCGTCTCTAACCACCGAATCTCCCTCCATTCATACTGCCAGCGACTCCCTCCTAAGGGACATCGAGGGCTATGTCCCGGATCCATGGGACGATGGAGACAGCGTCGACCGAATGATCGACGGTGATGATGATGAGGGAAGTACCGCCGAAGCTTCTTCCTCCGCGGCTCCCTAGTTGGTGGTTCCGCCGCTGGGATCAGTGGCAAGTCGACGGATGTTCCCGTTACGTCGATAGGGCCGGATGAGGATCATCCGTGGTTTACCGCCGACTTCATGGCGCCAAAAACTCGTGATAAGGACATTGTCCATGCGTACTAGAAGAGGTGTGTGGATGGTCGTTGGTTCGAGTTTCTCTTGCCCGACCCTCACCACAGGGCAAGTCAACCTCCTCCGGGGTATCTGTCCGTTTATATCCAGGCTTTTACTGCGGGGATGACTTTCCTCATTCATCCATTCATGAAGGACTACTGCAACCTTCATGAAATCTCCCCTACCCAGCTGGCGCCAAACTTCTGGTATATCTTCGCCAGCATGTGGATACTTTGGGACAGAAAGTTTGACATAGAGCTTCCTTTGGATGAGTTCCGTTTTGTATATAAGCTGTGTCAAGTCTCCAAATACAAGGGATGGTATTTTTTGGGTGGCTATGGGCAATCAAAGCCCCACTTTGGTAGGCTAATAAAAGGGCTGTCATCGTCGTCTCACGGATGGAAGTCAATATTTTTTATGGTAAAAGGCATGTTTGACGTCCATCCAGCGGACAGGCCCTTTAAGAGGGCAGGGGTGAGAAGGTCTTATGGGATGCTCAGTGAGTACCTTCGACCGTTTACCATATTGTCGTCAAGTTATTATACCACTGACCCTAACTTTCCTTGTGCAGTTTCTCAAGATCATCCCCAGCTTGCTAGTCACAGGCTCGCCCGGGTGGAGACGGCCTTCAAGTATCCAGAGGATGAGAGCCATATTAATACCCTTTTGACGCGGAAGAACCTAGAACGTTTTTGCTTCCTATTATCCCTTCCTAACCCTGCCAACACTGACGCCGTCAAGGACTTTTTCCAGTTTACCGCCGGCGGTCAGTCAGCTCTCTCTCCTTTCTTTTTCTCTTCTTTCATTTTTACTATTTTCTTTACTTAGGCTTCAACTGCTATAGAGATGAAAACCCTTGGTCTACGCATCCCCAGAGATAAGAGGCGTTCCAAGAAGCAACCTCGTGGGCCGCGAGCGAAGCTGCTGGCACTGATGTCTCATCGATAAAGCCCGCCGAGGCCAAGGCCTTGGCACAGAAAACGCCAAGACCAAAGAGGTCCCGACAGGAGGAGACCCCTGCAGTACCCGAGCCTACGCCAGTAATTGATGTTACTGAAGCTGAAGCTTCTGACGCCCCTTCAGAGCCAGGGCGTCTACTGCTCCCCGGGCAGAGGGTGCTGGAACTAAATTTCGTTGTGATCGATGTCTCCTGGGCACAGATTGATGCAGCGCTGAACATGCCTCCGCGCTTCTCTGCCCTCTTTCAGGCTATGTATGAGTCCTTCTTCGAGGAGAACTGGGAGAGTGCTTCTCGCCTTCCTTTGGTTGAGCGTGCTCGTCAACAAATCTCCTCCACTATCCATGTAAGTCCCCTTTTTGTTGGTGGGTTATACCTGCGTATACACGTGTATTTTTCTAACAACTTCCCCACTTTTGGCAGTCCCTCTCTTTTTCCATCCTTAATTATCTTGAGATGGTCACGATTGATGAGAAGAGTAGGAAGATGGATCATCTTGAGGGGCGACTGAAAGATCTCCTCAAGAAGGCGAGGGATGATAAGGCTAAAGTTTCTGAGAAGCTCGCCCTTGTTGTTAAGGAGCTTGAGGTGGCGAAGGCTAGCCTGGAGACAGCTCAGAAGGAGGTTGCTTCTGTTCGTCAAGAGGCTGCTAACGCCGAAGAAGCCCTTCGCAAGAAGGGATATAATCTTGATAAGCAGGAGGGCTATGAGATCAGTAAACTTGTAGGCTATATAGCTTGATTATACATCTAAGATCAGACCATAACGGCCCTATATATACAAAAAACACAGCAATACAAAAATTAATAGGCGTTTGACACTAAGGGGACTTGAATTTATTGAGTACAGCTGGCAATCATCTGTTGGTTAGTTTCCATCAAGGAATAAGTTGATGATCATCATAGAGTGAAAATCTATTTATCATGCATCAAAGCATAAACTATGTAACCAAAAAAAAAAAATTTATTGTCAACCAAATTGTTCCGAAAATCTAGAGAGTTTCTCATGTAAATACTAACCTCGATTGAGAATTGCAGAAAAAGATCAAAGTCCAAAATCACCCCTACTCTCTTTCCACACATTTGTTAAGAAAGCACAAAAAAAGCATAAGACAGAAACTACAAGAAACTCGCTTCATATTGCAACAACTATTTAAAAGCAATATCATAAGCAATCAGATTTACAGAAACTACGAATTGGGAAATCAGTAACATAAAAAATTAACAAAAATTTCCTTCAAAATCACAAGCAATCAGATCTACGGATTGGGAGAAAATATGCACAAATGATCCGAAAATCAGAAAAAATTACTAGCTAAACACCTGGAGGAGGGCCATACGTCGGTAGATTTGGGGGAAGAGGGCCGGATATTCGCCGATCAAGAAAACACCTGCCACAGTTGGACGATCAGATCAGACGAGGAGAGGAGATGCAGAAATCAGATCAGGCGAGGTGGTGTTAGAAAATAGGTCTCAGATCAGGAGAAGAACTGAAAATGGGTGGTCTTAATTTTGTTTTTTAGAAAATGGGTCTCCAAACGTAATCCTCAGAACGTTTTTTGTTTTTTCCCTATAACTGGAACCAATGGAGCAAAAACTGAAACAGAAATCCGCCATTAAAACACAACGTAGAATGAAACGAAGAGAATTATGAAATTTCTAATTAGGTATAAATCGAAATCCTGAATCTTTGGGGGCGAACCTGTTCGCGAGAAGGAGATGCAAAGGGGAAGCAGAGGCAAGAAGGCATAGGACTGCTCGTACTCGTAGCCGCACTGCGCGATCCGGAGGAAGTAGACGCTGTCCCGGACGATGCTGGACTCGATTGCGGACGCCAAGGGAGGCCAAAGAAGGCGCTGCTCTTGAGGCGGCGATGAGGTGGTGTTGGAAAGGCAATTGGGGTTGAGCGGCGCGGAGGTGTCATAGGGGCTGAGGAGGCTCATTAAGGAACAAAAAAGCCCGTCCAAGAAAACAGAAAAAATAAAAGGATCTTCGACAGAATAGGGGAAGAGGGAATTTAGGGCTTTTTTTGTGCCTTGTTCGTATGGGAATTAGAAAGCTTAGTATAAACAAACCAAAAAATACAAAAGGGGGCAAAATGAGCGAGCGGGCACCATGAGATTTGGGGGAAAAATTTTCATAAATGGAGAACAGACAGAAATAGAGAAATGCGAACCTCTTTCGGTAACCGAGCTTGGCGTAGGAAGAGCGCTTGACGTGCCTTCGATCTTCCCTCCACTACCCAGTCTTCACAAAATCAGGTATCGATCTTCCTTCCACGAACCTAAGAATGCACGGAGAAATCTGGGAATTTGGGGGAAAGAGAGGATCGAGTGAGGTTTTCTTCTTCCTTGGCTGGGTAAATGCCTCTTCGACAGAATAGGGGGAGTGAGAATTTCGGGCTTTTTTCTGTTCCTTTGTTCGTCTGTGTGACTTAGCAACACTCTGGCACATGAGCGGGAAACGTACAATTTCAAGGAAAAAATTTTCACTCCCCGCCCAATTTTACTTCTAATGTGTGTGTTTACATATATTTAATTATATTTAAAAAAACCGTTCAAATTTCATGATATTTTTAGAGAGATATATATATATATATATGATAAGTATTTTAAAACCCTATTACATAGAACGTAATATGACGTTTTTTCAAAAACGTTATAACTAACTCTTATAAAAGGACTACTCTGTTGTAGTGTGTACTAGTGTAGATTATATATACATGAAATTCACTTTTAAAGTTATAATCACTTAAATAAATAAATAGCATCTAATACGTAGTTTACTCAGTTACACTTCAATACAAGGAAGTAAAGCACGTTTCAATTTAATGCTCTCTAGAAAATCGTTTTCCTCAATTAACTTTGATGTTCAAGTCTATTTACCCACATCATAAGTGGACGCTTCTAAGTTTTATAATGAAAGAATTTTATGTAAAAAAAGAAAAAAGAATCCTTAAATTTTAGTAACCAAGAGCATGACTAAAGTCGAGCAAGTATTTTAATATAAGATAAACGTGTTTAAGTTAGCTAAGTAGTTCTGAAAAGTCGGGTCGTTACAGTTTTAGATTCGCGGATTTCACGGCTTTAAAAGTGCTCAATATGCAATCCAATCCAAAACCTTCAGATTGGGAAAATCTCAATCCATGTCCAATCTAAAACTTCTTTCAATCCAATTCAAGATTTCAGATTAGATTGGATTTCACAGGTCAATTGGATTGATGGATTCTATGAACACTCATAATTTGTATTACTATTGTTTTAAGCAAGTTATGAGCGCGTTCGCACGCTAATAATCTATATACCTTTTTGCTCGAAATGTCACCCCTTTTTCTTTTTCTTTTTCCCTCAGGTCATTCTTTCTATTTTTTGTGTTTTTACATTAAAACTTATTTATTTCATCATTTTAGTTCTTTTTTTTACTCATTTTTTTTATTTTTTCCCTAAAATTTTATTTTTTTTATTTGGGTTCTTATTGCCATAAAATTTATTTAATTTTTCATTTTAGTCATTCTTTGACTTTTTTTTTATTCTTCTCCTGAGATTTTATTTTATTTTATTTTTTTGTTTTGGTTCTTTTTGCTCTAAAACTTATTTATTTCATCATTTTGATCCTCATTTTGACTTTTTTTTCTTTTTTACTTTTTCCCTAAAACTTTACCTTTTTTTTTTCATTTTTGTTCGTAAAACTTATTTATTTCTTTATTTTGGTCATTTTTTGACTCCCTTTTTTTTAACTTTTATCTTGAAACTTTATTTTATTTTTTTAATTTTGGTCCCTTTTACTCTAAAACTTATTTATTTCTTCATTTTAGTCCTTTTTTGTCTTTTTTTTTGCCTTCAAAACTTTATTTTTTTTTTCTTTTTTTCTTTTTGAGATTTTGTATTTAAATTATATATGCTTTTAATAATAACAGTAATTAAAACTTAACACACGAATTATTCCTCATGTCATTACATGTGGGACGCATGTCGAATTGAACTAATGAAAAAAAACTAATATATGCATCACCATCATGACACCCCACTTCTATTTGGGAAAACACAAATTGTGCTTTAATAGAAGAGAAAACAAGGGAAATACCCCTCAAATATTTCTAACCTCAAAAGATTAGTTCATTGGTTTCTACCCTTTTTACAATTAAAATAATGAAGAATAGTTAAACTAAACATTTTTAAAATTCCAAAGTTACCCTTAATGGTCCATTAGCAAATTATAAGATATGCTGACGGTCTCCCGTTGCCAGGTTACGATCCATAACTTGACAGATTACACCGGCCACCGGTAGGTCTCTGGCCATAACCTAATTGATTACCCCGGCCACCGGCGGGGTCTCCTGCTATAACCTGACAAGTTATGATCCATAACCATATTACACCAGTCACCGGTGAGTCTTCGGCCAAAACCTGACAGATTCCACCGTCCACTGACCTGCAGTCACCGGCGTTAGTCATAGTATGATCCATCAGGTTATGATTCATAATCTGTGAGTATTTTAGTCTTTTCAATTTGTGATGAAAATATCTCATATAAATAAAAGGGTAGAGTTTTTTAAAAGGGTAAAATTAAGAGGTTTGGTGATATGAGATAAAACATGTAATTCTCTCATAATAGAAACATGTGGTCGTGGACCTTGAAAGCTTCTAGCCACAAAAATTATAGAAGAAATGGAGAATTTATCCTTAAAAGTGCATGAGTATGGACTTTTACCCCATACTCTTGATAAATACCCTTTTATTAGTGTAATTATTTGACTAAAAAAATTATGAATCAAGAGTAAAAGATAAAAATTCTGATATATGTACTTTTAAAGAGTATTTGTCAAGATTATCCAAAATTATACTCTCAAGTTCTACGGGCCCACAATAGGTAAATGGTCTCGAGTATTTGGCAGCTTAAAATAAAAAAAAAATGATAGAAATTGCACACTTGATCATAATTATTGTTTGAGCTATTTTTTTATAGTACTAAGAGAATAAAATATGTAATATGTAACATTGGTTGTGTTTGGAGTTGTTTTTGTTTTTATTTTTTACGTTTTTTGAGAAAGAAAATGTAACGTCCCAATTTTTGGGCTTAAACTTTTGTATGAAGGAATTGTAAGAGAAACGATAAAGGAGCTCAGGGATTAAATTGCAAGGCTTTGGAGTAAGATTGTAAGAATTTTCATATTTAGATACTAGATTGCAATATTAGAAAAAAAAAAATTAAAAAAAGGGACCAGCTGCCCTTTCACGTGGCATGGCTCGAACTTCAGCCAAACCACCAATTTTTTTCTTCTTTAGCCACGTTGAGAGGCAAGCGCATTATAGGAAGAGAAAAAAATTTCACTTATCTATCTCATTCTCTCTCTCAACTCTCTTCCACATCTCTCTTCTTTTCTCTCTCTCTGCGTTTTTCTCTTTTTGATTCATTCTTCTTCTTCCACAAAGGACTGCAACAACTTATTGAATTAATGTATTGATTGGAGCTAGGGTTTAAGGTAAGAGTTTTCTCCCTTGTTCCTTTAAATCTGAAAATTGGTTGTTTTGTGGCTTGATTGTTTGGGTTTCATGTTAAATGCTGACTATTTTTTTGGAATCATAAGCCTTAATTTTTTCCTTCTTAAAGTTAAGTTAAAGTTTCCTTAGAGACATATTAGTCTGAATTTTCTTTGAAAGATTTTTGGGTTATGTGGATTTTGGTTATGTTCATAGCATTTTTTAGGTTAAGTGAGTAAGGATGAATCTTGGTGCTAATAGTATGGTGTTAGGACCGAAAATCATCAAAATATTGATGTGTAAAAATAAGAGTTTAGGCTGGACAGAAATGGAGAATTTTATATGTTGAGGTTATATGCAAAATCATAAGATTAGAGGATCACGTAAGTGGCTGTCAAAGAAGAACTGAAAACTATTATTTCACAGGTAGATTCTGGTCTTCATGTTTGTAGATCTATGAAATAGACATCCTAAGCTGCGTATAGTTGTAAGAATCACCTCAAACGGACAACTATAGCTGAAGTTATGCATTTTTAAAGTTGAACACGATTTCTGGAAATTCTGTAAGAAAATCAGCACGTTTTGATCTGGTGTGACATGTTTTTGGAGGCCTTAGTTAACCCAAAACCAATCTTATGACAGCTCTTTGAAAAGCCTTAGATGTCTACTTCGATTAGGCACTGATTTTGTAATTTTTGAGACTACATAGAATATTTTGTGAATATTCTTGTAGCAGTCGTCAAAGCTGTCATTTCCTGAAATTCATAAAATAAAGAACTGAGGCTCCTACTATTTGAAACAGGATTGCTGCACCTAAACCACCTATGCTACTATTTAGAACACATTATTAGTGATGTGTGAGAGTTGAAATAACCTCCTGTGGAGTTTTGTAGTCCGAGTTGTGCGCATAGGAAGTTTCGTGTAAAAACTTTCTAAAAGTTGTTAAAAACAGAAAAACAAAAATTTTGATTTCTTGTGAGCTATTTTTTAGGTATATAGAGAGATCAGACTTAGGTATATCATAGCTTGTTGAAAAAATATACATGTTTACTTTGTTTAGAGTTGAGTTTAGAATTTTTACAGATATAGAAAATATTTTATGAATTTTCCCGTCAGGATCGATGAATCTGCCAATTTACAGTTTTCAGGGGAATATGATTATGAGTTAGAAATTGATTTATGACTGAGCTATTGTGCTTTAATAATGATGGCCAATTTGTTTATTTTGGACAGCAGAAAGGAAAACAAATAAGGGAAGCGAAGAGAGCTAAACCCGGATTTTGCTAAGCAACTCATGTAAGTAGAGAATGATTTCTCTACAGTACTTGTAAACTTTGTTTGATAAACTTTCTATAGAATGTCTAGTATGTTATTATGTGAATTTTTGTGACATTGTCAATGTGTTTGTTTTGTGAAGGCATGCTTGTGCTAGTATATTATACATAGATTAGAACAACATGCTGATTGTTAAATTGCTTGTGATTGAGCACATGATAGTATGCATGATAGGCCGGTACTGCCAAGTCCTTAAAGGACTCCTATTATGATATGGTGATTGATGAAATTGTGATTGAGCCACAAAAGTCCCTCGAGCCAGGTGGGTGATGATAGATATTATATTGTGATTGTTGGGCCTCTTTTGGCACGGGCCTGTCGACGTGGAGGGTGCAAAACTCATGGCCTCATTCGGTTGGTCCACGTTATATGTACGTCGGCCGTACCCTGTCAGTATGTCGGTCGACAGAGGCTAATGAGCTTCTAAGTATGATTTTTAACGTCGAAGATGGCCGAAGTGACGACGTTGGCCCCGACTGGGTTAGGCTAAACACGAATGACCCCAAGGACAATGGTATCTAAGGGCAACATTCGTTGCAATTCCGGCTCCGAGATAGTGAAGAGTTTTCGATGAAGACTTATAGTGAGCATATGGTGTGGGAGAAGAATGTAACCGGTTTATGGAGGAAGTTCCTAAGCATGTAATTGAGTTATATCTATTTGTTTGTGAATAGAATGATTTCGATGGACGTAGTATGTTGGATGGGATAAGGCTCAATTTTAGAAATATTAGGTTATGGCTGAGGTGTTTTCACCACATCTAATGGGGAGAACACCTAGAAACTTATTCTAGAGGGACTCCGCCGAAATTTATGGAGATTAAAGTTCTTCGTTGGGCATTCTGATAACCAAAAACCAAGAGGTGAATAACCGGCTAAGAGGAGAATTTCTGAGCTTATTGTCTTATGTATTTCAGAGACTCCTCAAAGCTTTTAGATGTGTGATAAGCCATATTCACATGTTTGTGAAAACCAGTTGTAGGACCGCGACAAACGTGGTACGTCGGTTGGTAGAAGTGAACTTTGGGTGTTGTAAGCCATGATTGGGTATTCTTAGAGGTTATCCAAAGCTTTAACCATTGCCAATGGGGAGAACGCCTAGAAACACATTCTAAAGGAACTCCGCCGGAAGTTATGGAGCTCTCCGATGAGTATTTCGGTAAGTGAAAATTCGAGAATTGTAACTAGCAAAAAGAGGAGGTTTTAGGCTTGTATTTAGGTTGTTGATGTTGAGTTTTGATGTGTGTTTAGCTTGGGGAAGAACGCCCGAGCATTACTTGCTTAGAGGATCTCTGCTAGAAACCATGAGAAGAGAAGAGTTTCTCTTAAGTGGGAGAGCTATGCTTGGCTTGCTCTCTGGTTTTTAGAGTGTAGAGGTGTGGTATTTATAGGCAAGCATGGGGGCACCAAGATGAGGAAAATGTCCCTCCAAGAGTGTTTGAATTCTTGGCAAAAATCTCTCCACAAGCCTACGTTGGTAAAGCGTTTCCAACATGGTTTAATGGTGGCTTTTGTCAATCGCAGGGGAGGGTTTACCAAAGAGATGAAGGACTGGGTTATTATGCAGCTAATGGAGCTAGTTGGGCATTTTCAACGTGGTTCAGGCCAAAAGCGAGTCTGACACTTGCCTCTGTTAAGCATCCAATGAAGGCTGTGGGTCATTTTCGGGCAAGGTCAGGGAGAACAACCAAGAGACTAAGTATTTGTCTCTTTTATTTGTGTATACGTAGCCCCTTTTTTTATAAAATTTAGGGGGAAAGGAGGAGTTGACTCCTAGAAAGGTGGGAATAAGTAAGTAAAAAAAATTGGAATTGAAAAAAAGTTATTTTGTCTATTAACGAGTGAGTGTAATAAATGAGCCAATAGGCTTTGAAAAAGAGTTATTTTTTCTATTAATGATCAGTGTCTAAAGAATTACTTGGAGAGGGTGAACCAGGTTGAAGAGCTCATTCTCGATGACCCCGTTTACCAGCCATGAGTAGTTGGCTCACATTTTTTGTACCATATCTTCTTTTTCTGTTTTCTTTGCTTCTTTTTACATTTTTTTTTAGAGAATGATATCAGGAAGCTCAAGCTGTGCTCATATGTGGAATGTTCTTCATCCAGGTGTCTTCTTTCTCTATATTTCCATATTTTTTTGACATTGAGGACATTGTCTGATTTTGGTTGGGGGTGGTGAGCATATTCACGCATAAGAGTGATTTTTGTCATGTTAATATTTGGGTGAGAATTTTTGCGAAGTTATCTGAGTATGATTCAAAATGTTTGGTTTAGGTCAATTTTCGCTGTCTTGGTTACTAAGAAATGACTTCCAGAGTTTCTTTTTACACGTGCTAAACCTTGTGGAAAGATGGATGTTAATGCATGTCAACTGAGAAAATTCCCAAGTTTAAGTGCTTGATTTTTGGTGAGTAGAGTAAACGACTTTTGAACCTTCATTGATCTTTTGAGCTGGTAAAATCACTGTTAGAACATCATTACATGGTTAGTGGTATGCTTGGTGCATATGCTTGAGGGATGGATTTTGGGTTAGATAGGAATGATCTTATGTAATAGAGCCTCATTTCTTATCCTTCCATTTTAAAAAAAAAAAAAAAAAAAACTGAGCAAGAGCAATATTTCACAGATCCTCTAGTTTGGTCGTAATCACATTCGATGCTATATAGCTGTTTGTCAAAAGAACACCTTTCTACATTCACTTAATTATTGTAGGTTGTCTCTTGCCAAAAAAAAAAGAAAAAAGAAAATTATTTTCCTATGCATTTTTTTGGCTCTTTGTTCGTTTTTGTAAATTTCTGTTTGACCCGAATGAAATCCCAAAAGTTAGTTTGTGGTAAGAATGGTGGAATGTTCTAGTAGTTGATTAGCCTATCCTTTGGTCAATGTTCGTTTGACTGTTTGTCTTAAATTTTACCTTCCTCACACTGAGCGTTGATTGTTTCATTTCCAACTCCATAAGAGAAAACCTTTGCACTCACATATGAGCACAGCCCGAGCTTCCTGATATGATTCTTCAAAAACACATATAAAAAAATGTAAAAAGAAGCAAAGAAAAATAGAAAATGAAAATATGGTACAGAAGATGTGAGTAAACTACTCAGGGCTGGTAAACGGGGTCGTCGAAAATGATCTCTTCAACCTGGTTCACCCGCTCTAAGTAATTCTTTAGACGCTGACCATTTACTTTGAAGATTCTCCCATTGGTCGGGTCCTCAACCTCGACAGCAACATTAGGAAAAACACGTTTCACTACGAATGGGCCAGTCCACCGCGACCTCAACTTACCGAGATGGAGATGCAAACGGGAATCATAGAGATGAACCCGTTGACTCGGCTCAAAATTCTTCCTCGGGATCTGCTTGTCATGAGCCGCTTTCATTTTTACCTTGATCTTGAAATTGTGCTCTTTCAGCTTGTCGATCAATTGTTGTTCTTGCAATGCATCGAGTTTAGACGAGATGATGATTGGGAATGTGCCTTCATCTCCCAAGAACGCATGTTTTAAGCCCTCAGGTAGTTGGGCTAGCTTGACTTTTTGGGCCTCCTTGGTGGATGATTTCAGTTTTTCGCCTTTTGTTGGGAGCTCCTCAAAACATGGTGGCCCAAACTTGGTTCCTCTATCCTGTGAGTTGTTAAAAATTGCAGACAAGTAAGCCAACTCAGTAGAACCGGAATTTTCAGAATCAGAATTTTGGAGGAGGTTTTCAAGATCTTCAGAGTTGCTTTGCAGTTGAACCTCCTCCTCGACAAGTGTGTCAATTATGAATGTTTGCTGACACTCATCATCATCACGTGGTTGCTTTTGAATATGAAAAATATTCACCTCAAGGGTCATATTCCCGAAAGATATCTTCATGAGACCATTCCTACAATTGATAAGTGCGTTTGTTGTGGCAAGGAAAGGTCTTCCTAGAATGATGGGAATGGATGACTCCATATTCACCACGGATTGTGTATCCAAGATAAGAAAGTCCACGGGGTAATAAAACTTGTCGACTTGCAACAGAACGTCTTCCACTATTCCCCGTGGTCTCTTAATGGATCTATTGGCCAATTGCCAGCTTTCACTTCAAGAGGCGCAGCAATACGGAATTAGGCCAAAGTACATGCAACTCTACAAATCTAACTTAAAACAAACAATAAACGAGAACAATCACTCATGGACAAACAATTTTAGGCTACAAAACCAGTGGATAACTCTAATTTCTTAGAGTTATCACATGTGTATGTTAAAATGAGATTGTGTAATTGTAGCTCTACTTACTGAGCCTATAGCTCATTTAAGTTTGCTCTGTGCTGTAGGTAAAGGTAAGAACAAGGCAGAACATTAAGTAGGGGAGTTGTCTTTGTTGACCGAGGTACATATGGTCAGACCGAAGAAGCCGCACGCGTATTATTTTGGATTTGTAAATACATATGTTTTGAGGCTAAACTCATAAACCTTAGATGACTGTATAATTATAATTATGGCTAAAAAACCTAATAAGAATGGTGTATTAATGAAGTCTTATTTAAGCAAAAATTTTGAAACACCATAATTTCTGCATAAGTGAAAAGTGAAGGTTAGTTATTATGGCACATCCTTAGGATTAATAATAAGTAAGGCTTGAAAAGAGATGGTATAAGGGGTGTTACAGAAAAAATAAAAACGGGAGAGAAACGACTTTTGGCATAATTAAAGACAAAAAACAAAAATGAAAACGATTTTTTGGTTCAGTGTAAAATTGGAGAGAAATGAAAAATGACTTTTAGTCATTTTTCATTTTTTGTTTCTGTTTTCTCATCTCTCGAGCAGAGAGAGAGAGATTAATGGATTTTTTTACTGAAAACAATCTCTTGATAAAACTACTAAATGCATTTTCAAAAATAATTTCTGTCTGAGATTGAAAACGTTTTCATTTCCATTTTCATACAAAAAATAAAATCATTTAAGAACGAGTTCCAAACACACCCATTAATTTTAGTTATTGCTTCGTGTCACTATAAGTAGTGCTGGAACTTTGGATGGGCTGCCTGCGACAGCCCGAAAAATTTGATTTTGAGCCCGACGCCCGAACTCGCTAGTCTGATTTTTTTGGGCCGCCCACCAGAGCCCGAGAAGGCCCATGGACGGGCCGGGGGCTTGGTTTTGACTGCCCAAGCCCGGTCGGGCAGCCCGAGCCCGCCCGAGTGGTTTTTTAAATTTTTATAATATTGTATATATATTATCTATAATATATTATTATTTAGTAAGTGTATTTGTATATAAATAATTATTTAGTTATTTTGTGTTAAAATTATATAAAAATTGAGAGAGATTGAGAGAAATTGAGAGAGATTGAGAGAGTTTGGGTGAGAAAAATGTGCGGGGGATAATGGGTATTTATAGAGAAATTTTTAGGTTAAAAAATTGATTTTTTCCCCAAAATTCAGATTCAATGGTTACTTTCAATTTTCGGCAGGTTGGGTTCGGGCGGCACGGGCCGAAATTCGGGCAATGGTAAAAAAAAAAGAGCCATTGAGTCAGGCTTTCGGGCTTCGGGTTCGGGCAATTTGGGCCGGAGGGAAAAAATAAAAAAGATCCGGTGGTCAGCGGTTGATGGCATTCTTTCAGCAGCGGGCTTCGGCGATGTCGTCCAATTTCGGGCAACCCAAGCCCGAGCTCGAGCCCGAAAACTTGCTTGGACGTGTGACCTTATGGGCTTGCCTACCGAGCCTGAAAAATTCAGGTTTCGGATAAGCCTGTCGGCCCAAATTTTCAACACTAACTGTAAGAATTTTTTTAATAATATTTGTAGTTATTACAAGTTAATATTGTATATTCTACGATAATTATTGATAATTAAAATAGGAATTTATGATAATTATTAAAGTGACAATGGAAAAAAAAAGACCAACGCAATTTACAAAATTCTTAAAATTTTTGTGTTATAAAAAAAATCCTTAATTTTTGTTAAATTCCTGGTTGATATATAAGAAAGGAAAAAATTGTTACAAAGTGTGTTTTCTGTGTACATTGAGAGACGCGCAAGCTATTTCATTCCAAATAAATTTTGGAGCTAATATAATCTTGATTATTCATAACTTTTGGAATTCTTTGGACAGGTTTATTTTAAATATTTGACAATAGATAGATTAAATTTTTTTAAAAATCACATAAAAATTAAAAAATACATAAATTTAATTATTAAAAAAATTTAACCTATGGAATCTCTTTTATTTTGAAAAATAATGCAAAACTTTTAGAATTATAGAAAAATAATTTACTTACCTTTACCTCAATAAGAGCAAAAAAAAAAAAAAAAGTAATAAATCATAACGTGGCTTCACCAGATCGTGAATGGAAGCTTCTTCTCTCACCCAGCTGTTAGTTTGATAGTAGAAACAACGCAACACAACACAAACACAGACACAGAAGAAACTGAAATCGATCGAGAGCTCACGAACCCTAGAAAATCCCCAAATCAACTCTTACAATTTGGATTCCGATTCGAAAGTCGAATCTGGACTCTGATCGAATCGAGAACGAGCAACAATGGTGAAGAAGAGAGTACCGGACTGGCTCAACAGCTCCCTCTGGTCCTCAAATCCACCTCCCGACGACGATAGCCTCCAACGCTACGCCTCGAATTCCGCGACCACCGCCGCCATAACCGTGACCTCGACGTCGGAGCCCGCGAAGGTCGAGCCGCCGGTCCCCGTGGCTCCCCCCTCCGCCGCCGCGGAAAGAGCGCCTCCGGCGAAGCGCGAAACCGAAGATTCGCTCTCCGTCGAGGAGGAAAATGGTGCGTCCGGTGCGCCTTCTGCTGAGGACATCTCTCGTCATGCTCAGCTTCTGGCCGAGGTTCGAGTCTTTCGCTGGTTTTTCGATGTTGTTGTTTTGGTTTCTGTTTGTTGCTTGATAATTGGGGATTTTGTGTGTGTGTGTTCTTGTAGTTATCGAAGAAGGTGATAAACATGCGTGAGTTGAGGAGAATTGCTTCGCAGGGGATACCGGATGGGGCCGGGATTCGTTCCACGGTGTGGAAGGTGTGTATGGATTGTACATTTCTTGCTAATCTTTGATTGAACTTTGTTGACAAAATGTCGTGAAAAAGGAAAAGAGAAATTTGGCTTGGAATTTTTTTTGTTTAATGTTTTCTTGTTGATTTCTCATTTCACTTGTCAAGTGATTCTTTGATTGGAATTGGATTGTAGCAAGTTTTTCACTTTCTTTTTATTGTTGCAGCTCTTACTGGGTTATTTACCACCCGATCGTAGTCTTTGGCCGACTGAGTTGGCTAAGAAAAGATCCCAGTACAAGCATTTCAAAGACGACCTCTTGATGAATCCTGTAAGTCATGTTGACGATTTCGTTATTTGTTTGTTTGTTTGGTTTTCTTTGTACATTTTTGGTTGTTGTTGTTATGTTTTCAATCGTAATCTCCCTTTAGCGTGGGTTCTCAAGATCACGCTTAGAAATGAATGAATACTGGGCAATAGAACAACAGTATGGCCACCTTGGTGTTTTGAACTTAATACATATTTGAGTTGTCGAAAACTTTTAAGGCAACGGTCATTTTGAAACTCAGATGCTTTTTTTTTTGAAGTGTTGGTTACTGTATATTACATACACATATATATGTCTAATTGTATATATATGTACAAACATAAATATATATATTTTTCCCGGTGGATAACCTCTTTAATAAGTTATCCTTTAGTTTCTGTTACCTGTTTAGTTGATTGGTCGTTTTCTGGTGGGTTTTCATTTTTTATTGCTTTACAATGATAAATGCCTTTTTTTTACCGATCCATTTCATATCTTAGGAAGAAGTTGAAAATTTTTATTTTCAATTCTCCTCCAACTGTTTGAAATTGTAGACGTATCTTGCTTGCTGGCTTGTCAATTCATGCATGCAATAGTAGTAGAATTCTGATGTCAAGAAACAGTGCCAGTTAAAGATTGATAGAGTAGTGATCTACTGCTTTACGCCCTTCCAAAGCATTTGGGTTTCTTATTGTTTCTGTGGCTAGTTAGTCAGAAGTTGCAAGGAGGCTGGACAAATCCACTAGTTTCGACAATGACGACTCAAACTGTGAAGGACGTTGTTTGCTTTCAAGATCTGAAATAAGTCATGGGGAGCATCCTCTGAGCCTTGGAAAGACCAGCATTTGGAATCAGTTCTTTCAGGTAATATTTTAAGTTGACTTAATCAAGGTTTTGAAAAAGCAGAAATGGGAACTAAGGTATTTTTTCTAATTGAGGAGAGGCGTACGTCTCAAGGCGGATCGAGGCGTAAGCCTTGAATGTGAAAAAAAAAATCATAAAAATAAAGAACATCCATAAATAGGCAACAATAATCAAATCACCAACTTAGTTCATCAAGAAAACCATAAAATCACATTATAAGATAGTGCATAAAGTCTGAAAGCGAGAAATATGGTTGCTGGAATCAGCGGCGGAGTTTCTGCTTGCCGGAATCAGCCGCTGGTTGCTACAGTTGAAGAAGGAGAAGAGGCCTTCACGTTTCAGCCTTTGCTAGTTGCTAGGGTTTGTTTTAAGTTTTTAAGGTGTGTTATTTTTTATCTTAAATGGGCAGACAAGCAACTAATGAGTGGGGTTTGTTTAGAAAAAAAAAAAAACCCAACTTTTGATGTTTTTTCATCCGTCTGAACAAGTGAATCGGGGCTTGAGCCTCAAACGCCTCAAGGCGCAAGCATTAGGTGTGCATTTGAAACGTAGGCCTTCAATCGCAAAGAGGCCGCCTTAGTTCGAGGCGCGCCTCGATGCGTACGCCTTTTTAAACCATGGACTTAGTTTAGACTACGATTTAGAGGCATAATTAGATCTTTATCATCTTCTTTATTTGTAAAAAATGAGAGCATTTTGGCATATGCTTATAAGATATTTATGATCCCAATTAGTATTTTAGACTTTGTCTTGGTATGTAGTTTTTATTTATTTATTTAACTTTGGGTGGATCTCTTATCCATCCTCATCTTTTGCATATTTTTCAGTTGATTAATGAAATTTCTGTTTCCTATAAATTTTTTTATTTTATTTTATTTTATTTTTAAAAACCTAAAAGCCTTTGAATGTCTTAAAAGTTAAAAGACAAGGACTAACCTTTGAAAGCTATGGCATCTCTCTCTCTCTCATGGCACAATTGGAATAGTTTGTAAACCATTGCAAAATTTCTTGTTCTTGAAAAAAAAAAAGAAGCGTACAATAGTTGGTGATGGCGACAATATATACACACATACATAATATATGATGCACATTTTAATTGAATGAAACGTCAACAAACAAGACAAGCTTCCCCAGGCCTTGTCTATGGTAGAATCATGCATAGGAAAGTTTCCACACTTGCAGGTGCGTGGTCAACATTCTTGTTAAAATGTAATTTGAACTGTTGGATTGACAGGACACAGAAATCATAGAGCAGATTGACCGAGATGTGAAGCGCACTCACCCGGACATGCACTTTTTCTCTGGGGACTCTCAATTTGCTAAATCTAATCAGGTCCACCCTTCATTTTTAGCTTAACTATAATATCCACATGCTTTTATCATTATACGCTCAACCAAGTTTTCTGAGTTTGGTTTCTCCACTTTCAGGAAGCTTTAAAGAACATATTAATGGTATTTGCGAAGTTAAATCCAGGGATAAGATATGTTCAAGGGATGAATGAGATTTTGGCACCTTTATTCTATGTATTCAAAAATGATCCTGACGAGGAAAATATGGTAAGTACTAAGTACATGTCTTTGTTATTTTTATTTTTCTTTATTGCCGTTATTCTTTCATCCTTTCATCACTTGCTGAAGCCTCAATGTATCCAATTCATTTTACTGTTTCTGTTTGAACTAGAGTCTATTTTATGCATTAATTTGGATCTACATTTTTGCATGCATGCTTCCAGCAACAGTAGCTTGAGGTTAATTTGTTAGGATCCGTTAGTGGGGAGGGCATTAGTAGATTGTTAGTAGTGTTTAGAGGACAGTTAGTAGTATAAAAGGGAGGAATTAGTTGTTAGTAGGGATATGTCTGATTTGTGTGAATTGTTTGGGAATTGTTTTGGGCTTGGGAAACCAAGATCTGGGAGAGTTAGATAGTCTCTCGAACACTAACTCAATTAGGGTTTCCTAATTGTTCTATCAATGCTTTTTTCATCAATAATAATTCTTTTTCATTCAATTTCCTCTTGTTTAGATCAGGTTCCCAACATAATTCAACAATACAACTATTTTGATTCTCATTGTTTCTTTACGTGAATTTGAATTTCTCTCATGGCCTTCTCTTACGGGTGGCTCTTTGAAACTAGAAGCTTTCTGTTTTTTGGTACTTTTGAAGAAAAATTTTTCCCCATCAGATAAATTGGTATAATTGCTTCATGTTATGCCAAATCTCTAATGCAAGATTTTAAACATGGTGCACTATATAAAGGCCTGGGCGCATGGTTTTTGTGCTATACCTAAAACAGAGTATCCTATGTTCCATGGATGAAAGTTGCGAATTGTAGTAAAGAAAAATAAGAATTGAATGTATGATGTCGTACGATTGCTACTAATATCTCATTAAAAATGTACAACTGTAATGCTGTATGCTGTTGCTTTTTGTTTCTGGTTTTGATTGTGCTTATCATTTCCTAATTTTGTATAGGCTTGTGCTGAAGCGGACACATTCTTTTGTTTTGTCGAATTATTGAGTGGATTCCGTGACAATTTCTGTCAGCAACTTGACAATAGTGTTGTTGGAATTCGCTCCACAATTACAAAGTTATCTCAGCTTCTGAAGGAACATGATGAAGAACTATGGCGTCATCTTGAGGTCACAACCAAAGTAAGACATAACTTTTATTGATCAGAATACCTCACACCAAAGTTTTCTTTCTTACTAATTTGGCGGACTCTTGATTAAGGCATTACAGTATGGTCTAGAGCAACATTCCTAGATTATTCCTAGATTACTAATTTCACACTTAAGATGTATCTTTTCCTCACGTTTACTATAATCATGCTCAATTGGCATAAACTAGAGACTGAATTACATTTTTTGTTTGGGTTTGTGTTCGTCTGTTGAGCCTTTATTTCTAGGCTTATGTTGACCATTGGGGGCTGGAACTTCAAGTAGTTATGTTAGTATTAGTAATGGCTAAAAGATTTTAGGGTTTGATTAAAAATGTTGAATGATGCATGTTATATAATAATTTGATCCATTATCTATCTACTATGATAATTTTCTATGGTAATTTTCCTTGATTTGCAGTGTGTCCCCAAATTTAAAATTTTCTTTTCTACTGCCTAGTTGATATGGCCTACCCAAGCATTAGTACTAGTTTTCAAAAGTTGAGTTGTATGTGACTAATGCCCAGAATTGAAGTTGGTTTAGGGGATTTCTACAAATCCTACTGCAATTTCTTTTTCTTTTGAAGCAAATCCTATAAAAGCTAATTAGTTTAGTTTATTCTTTATTTATTTATTGTTTAATTTTATATCTCACACACACACACACACACTCCACGCAACCAACCACTTGAGTTAGCCTCAAGTGGAAAGCTAATTAGTTTAGCTGTTCAGTGAAATAGAACATAAGGTCTATCTTGTACGAAATACTTTCCTTCTCTTTCCAAGAGACACGGACTGGCATTCATTTTCCAATGTTATGTATTGTTTGTAGCTATTGAGGATTTTTTTTTTTTAAATGCTTACTGCTTTATGATTTATTTTACAGGTCAATCCTCAATTTTATGCATTTCGGTGGATCACCCTCCTCTTGACCCAGGAATTCAATTTTGCAGACAGCCTCCACATCTGGGACACCCTTTTAAGTGACCCTGAAGGTCCTCAGGTAGGATCTCTTTACCTCATGTTGACCACACTTTTTACTCTTTTTTTTTTTTTTTTTTCCATTAAAGCCTGCGGAGGAACTAGGAAGCACGGTTGAGGAAGGAAAAACAAACATATGCCAGATATAGCATAGTTACATCTGTCCTAGCAGCATTTAACCTTTTCTAGCCATTCTAATTTGAGTAATTTCTGTGTTCTTTCCAGTAAAATCATGAGAAATTTATGTTACCTTGTTAGGAGTAAGGGAAAGAAAAAATGAATTCCATGGTGAGGATACAAGTATAATATGGCATGGCCTAGATGTGGATGCAAAGCTCTTTCTTTGCTATTGACCATAAAAGTATCTCGTAAAGATTGGGTGTAAATTGACTTATTTCCAAATCTTTTTGGGTCATATATTAAATTTGATTATGAGTTTTGTTTTTGCCAAGATGGAGGGGTACCTATGGATTTTCTTTTCGGTGCAATTCCCTTCTTTGAGCTCTCTTCTCTTCTCTTGGAGGCAACAATTTTACTTGTCTATTTGTAGGAAACCCTTCTTCGAGTATGTTGTGCAATGTTGATTCTCATTCGGAGGCGACTATTAGCAGGCGATTTCACCTCTAATCTCAAACTGTTACAGAACTACCCACCAACGAATATCAGTCATCTTCTCTATGTTGCCAACAAGCTGCGAATACAAGCCCCTGCCTGACCTTAATGCAGTTAGACTATTTTTTTTTTCTTTTCTCATATTCTTAACTTTGTACGATTGTAAAGTAGTCCGTGTAAATGTTGTTCAAGGGTAAACGGTAAACACTTTCTTCCCCCCTCAAATTATTTGTTCCCCTGGGGCTTTGGATTTTTCAACTCCCCCGCTTCCCCCTTCTCCACCCCCACCCCAACCCCCCCTTTCCTCTCTCTCTCTCTGTTTTGTAAATGTAGCCTTTATTTTTTGTTTCTTCTTTTTTCTTTGACAACTATTTCACTTCTTATTTCTAGATTAATGAGTTGGTCTATAAAATGAGCTATCATTGGTATAAAACGCCCTTATTTTTGGCAGTTTTGGCGTAAATTGAGGAATTTTTGGTTTGGCACGTCAATACTAATTTTAGTTTTCTATATAGGTAAGTTGTGGAAGAGAAGACTTTTTGTGAAATTGTTGAGAGTTTAACTGAACCTATACCCTGTGGCATATTGGTTCCTAAATTTATTATTTTTGTTAACTTTGTCTGCGCCATAGATCTTTGAAATTTAACAATTATAAGTTTGTGCTTATCATGTATAACTCGAATCTTAACATAAAATAGTTACATTACGTGTAAAATGCCTCATTTATTGCCCAACACAAGGTTAGAGAGAATTTTTGAATTTAATCCTAACAACGTTGAGGAGCTAAGCCATCAATGTTAATAGTCTAAATACTGAGGTGAGAAGTAGAGCAAGAGTAGTCAATATTAGGCTAACACCTTGATACGAGTATTTAATTGAAAAGGTTTTTTTTTTTGGGTCTTTAACTCCAGCGTCTTATGGAAAAGGGTGGCGAAATAATGATTTAACGTTCTTAATTAAACTATATGAAGGATGTATAACTAAGTTCGTCGAACTCAAATCACCTATTTAATTTTTGGTGTCTCGTTTGATGTCTTAATAATCACACTAATATTTCAAAATCGCATGATACAATTTAAATGATTAGATACCATTTTAGATATTGAAATTGAAAAGGTGATTTGAATTCCTGAGACTTTTCTCATGGTTTTGAATTAAATTAACAGGCTCACGGCAGTTTAACCCTTTTTACCCCAAAAATAAGAGAGCATTTGACAACAGACATCGGTTCTAAAATTTAGTAATCAAACACACCAAATTTGCACTAAATATCAACTAGTTGGTCTAGCCGAGACCGGGGTCATGCTAATTGTAATCTTTTTCCTAAGACCCAATTTGATTCTCAGAATAATTAGAAATATGTGGGGAAATTAATGTTTTAAGTATAATAATGGACCTTAGGTATTACTATATTTTATGTTTGAAATACTATGTCAAAGTTCATAATTAATCCTGTTTTAAAAGTCCTGCTTGCTTGAAATAGTTTTGAAATCGTGACATGATTGGGTAATCTTGACAAATACTCCTTAAAAGTGTACGAGTCAAAATTTTTACCCTTTACTCTTGATTCATAACATTTTTAATCAAATGATTACATTAATAAAAATGTATTTATCAAGAATAGAGAGTAAAGGGTCAGACTTATACACTCTCAATGATAAATTCTCTATTTTTTCTGACATGATTCTTACTAAGAGTAGTCTTCCAAGGTATTCACACACACTTGTGACAAAAATTTGTTGTCAAATACCAATATTTGTTTTACTTCAATTGGTGTTTTTTTTTCTTTAGTTTTATATTAATGCCTTCTTTTATATGGTTCTTATACAGAGAGAAAAATATTGTTCCTCTTCACAGTTGGTTTATTAGTTTCCTAGTTTTTCTCTTCGTTTCTTTTTCTTTTTATTTATTGTTATTGTATCGGAAGTTCAGTCTTATATGAATATATTTTTAGGCTAACAAGTTTGATATGAATTGTTTTGAAAAGTTTTTGTTATTTTTCTTTTCCCTTCTGAATTTTTGAAACTTTCTTTTGTTGTTCTTTGCTTTCTTTTGTTGGTCTAGCATCAGCCGAGTCATGTAAATTGTAATCATTTTGCTGGGAGCCAATTTGATTCTCAGAATAATTAAGAATATGTGAGGGAATTAATGTTTTAAGTATTATAATAAATCTCAGTTATGATTATGATCTATGTTTCAAATACTATGTCAAAGTTAATCATTAATCTTGTTTTAAAATTAGTTTTGAAATCGTGACATGATTCCAACTAGGAGAACACTCTGAAATCCAAATGGAAAACTGCTAAAACCTCTCTCCGAAAAATAAGCTAAAAAATTATCCAATTTTCACACGCGTATTTTTACTGAGGATTTCTTATCAAACATCAATACATGTTAGACTTCAATTAGGCGCTGTACGTCTATCTTGGGACTCCTATATACATATACAAGGGTCTAAGGTCTGCCCATATTTGTCAAGGAAAGACCCGTTAGTTTGGTTATAGGTGTAGAGATGCTGCTCCGAGCCTCCGACCAAAAGTTTAGGATCACTCCTAAAAAAAGATTTCTCAAATACCATCATTTTTGTTGAGAAGGCACTATATGCGTAATTGACCCAATACACTTTAGGAGTCCAACTTAACCTAAAAAATTAATCTATTAGGTTTTGAGTATTTCTATGTACATAAATCATTACACAGCTTTATTCACTTTCCATGTCAGACAACACACATATGCACTTTTCTCAATAATCTCCCCCTCATGTTCGTGTTCACTGAGCTCCCCCTCAAAAAGTTTCAAGCAGTCGACACATCCAAGCATTACACTCTCAACAGGAGCCAACTCGAGCATGGGAAATAGAGCCAAAACCATGCGAGTTCACCAAATACTCCACCAGCCGCACTTGCAACTGCAATCGAGTGTGATCACTTGACCCGAACGAACCATCTGCTATGATACCACTTGTTGGGAAGACACCACATGAGTAACTTACTCAACACACTTTAAGAGCCCAACTTGACCCAAAAAATTAACTTATTAGGTCTTGAATCATTCCAAGTATATAAATCATCTTACATTTTCATCTACTTTTCATGTGGGACAACACACACGCACTTTTCTTAACACCTTTCTGCTTTGGTATGTGAGAGAGAGATCTTCATAGAGCAAAATCTCTCCGTTTTTTTTTTTTAACAAATGGCCTCATCTATTATTTGTCATGCAAGCTCATACGGTAAGCAAGAACTAACAACTTTTAATTTAATTAATTAATTAATTATTTCAGTTTTGTATTGTAATAGCGTTATATGTGTATAAATACATTGAACTGGTATTATGTTTCCCATGTTTTTTTCCCCCCCTTTAGTTTTATATCTTAATACCGTTATACATATAGAATTAGACATTGAGCTTACATAAATATTTCGTAGAATCCGAATGATGCCTTCCTTCATATGGTTCTTACATAGAATCAGATATTGTCCTCTCTTCACAAAATTGGTTGAGTTGTTTCCTCGGTTTTTTTTCCTAGGCGGAGAATTGAACGGCCATGTAGGTAAGGATAGAGGTGGTATGAGAGGGTGGGTTCGTGGAGGTCGAGGCTTTGGGGTTCAAAACAATATGGGGATTTCTATTCTAGATTTTGCTTTAGCTAGTGATTTTGGGATCTTCAATACTTTCTATAAGAAGAGGGAAGATCATCTGATGACCTTTGCGAGTGGGAATAATAGGACCCAAATTGACTACTTCCTTGTTAGGAGACAAGATCTAGGTAGGTGTAAGAATTGTAAGGTTATTCTAGGGGAGTGTCTGACTAACCAACATAAGTTGTTAGAGTAGGGGTAGGGTATCCCAGAGACAGGTTGGACCAATACTGAAACTTTGGGTCCGCAGATCTACCCGAAGCCCGAATTTTTCGGGCTCAGCGGGCAGGGACCCATGGCTGCCCATTTAAGCACAAATCGGGCTCGGGCTCGGGCTGCCCGAGAAACATTTTACATGGCGGAAGCCCGCTGCCGAATTGCAGCTCCTGACTGTCGATTGTCGATTTTTTTCCCTCTGGCACAAATTCCAGCCCGAATGCCCAACTTGCCCAAAGCCCGATCAACGGCTAGTTGTTTCAAATTTGGCGCCCGACTTGACCCGCTGCCCAAAAGCCCGACCACCAACGGCTCTTTTTTTTTTTACCCTTACCCGATTTCGGCCCGAACCCGACCCGCATATTCCAAAAATAGCCGTTGGATCCGAATTTGGGGGAAATATCAATTTTTCAACTCAAAAATTTCCCTATAAATACCTCCCATCGCCCAAACATTTTTCTCACCCAAACTCTCTCAATTTCTCTCAATCTCTCAAATCTCTCTCACAATTTTTTTTAAAACTTACACAATATCCTAAAGCTCTCTCTCTCTCTCAAATCGCTCTTATTTTTTATAATTGATTCTTTTAGTTATGGTGGTATTCCTATTGATGCTCAACAGAAAGGACAATTTCCTACTAATGAATTTATTACACAGGAATCACAAATACAAGCAACTGAGGAACCTACAAATCTGAGCCGTGTTGGACATGGTGGAGGTCTTGGTCGCAATGGTGGTGGGCGTGGAGGAGAGGCAAGTGCAAGTGCTACTGTAAGTGTTGCAAGCTCCAAGAGAAAATGCAAGCGCACCTCGATAGTTTGGGATCACTTCGACACAATTGAGGACGTCGACAATGATGGTAACACTAAACACATAGCTCAATGTAAGTATTGCTATTCTAAATTATAAGGTGACACTATTCACGACACAACACACTTGAGAAACACACTCCGAAAAATGTCTTCAAAAGCGTGGCCAAACTGGCGGAGCCAAAATCCGCCAACACAATTATCTTTTGATCGCACAACCGGTGATCTAACCACTTGGAAATACGATCCGTAAGTAGATCGTGTAGAAGTTGCGCAAATGATAGCTGCATTAGATCAACCACTTAGTTTTATAGAGCATCCTAATCGGCAGCGATAGTTGTACACAATCCTAATGCATAGTTTATTTCAAAAACTACTTTTAGGAAAGATTTGTTAAAATTATTTAAACAAGAAAAAGAAGCATACACTCTATTAGCGATTGCGTTGCGTTAACGGTAGACATTTGGTCTGCCGTTGCCAACAAAGATTATTTATCTGTAACCGGATATTACTTTAAAGGCTTCAATTTAAATAAGAGAATATTAGGTTTTAAATGTGTTCTAAGATCACATAGCGCTGATTTAATATATAATACAATTTTAAATGTAATTGATGAATATAGATTAAGAGATAAAGTGATGGCTATAACATTAGATAATGCTAGTGGAAATACTAAAGCAATTGAATATTTCGAAAAATGATTTAAGTTTATTCGGTGATGATACTATTTTCACCAACGTTGTGTATACCATGTAATTAATTTAATAGTTAAATCTGGTTTAAAACAGAGATAGTATTGCATGGATTCAAGGTAGTAACCTACGCGGACAAGATTAGTTTAGGTTCTTACAAGCACTAAATCTAACTCCTAGAGCATTAGTCTTAGATATGTCTATAAGATGGAATTCAACTTATATAATGCTTCAATAATGCATCCCCTATAAGGATGCTATAACAAACTATATTAGTGTAATATTAGGAGCATGACATATAAACGCATATGATTGGCAAATTGCCGAAACTTTGTATCAATTTTTAGGTAAGTTTCATGAAGTTACTTTAAAACTTAGTAGAACATATTACCCAACATCACCTTTAGCCTTAGATGAACTTTTCAGAATTAGTATTTTATTTAGTGAATATAAGAAGGGCCCAATTTTAGAAGTTCCTATCGCTTTTATGGAAAAGAAATTTAAAAAATATTGGTCTAAATTGCCAATGTTGTATGGTTTCGGTACTATTTTTTATCCTATATTAAAATTAGAAGGTTTTGAAAGTGGTTTAGAAAACTTAAATGAATCTTTAGGCATCTTTGTTCTGACCAGTTTCTTAAAATAAAGGAAAAAATATTTTCTCTATGGCAAATATGAGAATAGGTTTATAAACACAAATTCTGGAATACATGAATCGTAACAAAGAGATGAAAACCTGCATTCATTCATGAATGTTTTCGGGTTGAAGAAGAAGAAGAAGACGACTCAAACCAAAGCTAGGAGTGGATCTTCATCAATAGGCGGCGGTGGCGGCTTCAACGAGCTTATGGCGTACCTCAGTGAGAGCTTAGTAGTCGACAGTAGTGGATAATTTTTTGATTTAGTTCAATGGTGGAGGGCACGAGCATTAACTTGGCCAGTCCTAACTCGATTGGCAATGGATATTTTTTCGATCCCAGTCTCCACTGTTTCATCCGAACAAGCTTTCAGTACAACCGGACGAATACTTGAGGAATGCCAAAATGCATTGCAAAGGGACATTGTTGAAGCTTTGGTGTGCATTAAGATTGGGATCGTGCCGATCAACGTTTACAAGACACAATTTCACCGGCAAGTCAGGAATGGATAGATGAATTTAATAGATTAACATTTCACTTTCAAGACGTTCCTCCAGCTTCAAATTAAGTTGTAACGTCTAAATATTTATTTGCTTTAGACATTATAATTGTAATATTTAGACTTTGTAAGTTTGTCAAATTTATAATTCGTCACAAAATGATTGCACTCTTTTTTTCTTATCAAGTTTTTATCACAATTGGGTTTTTCTTAATAAGCTTTTAACGAGGTAATCATGAATTACAAATTTAAAAATTAATATACAAAATTAATTTTTTAAATTGTGTTAATAGTGTGTGTTGATTTTAGTTTTTATATAATTTTAATAAAAAATAACTTAATAATTATTTATATACAATACAATTAATAAATAATATTATATTATATATAATATATATATATATATACAATATTATAAAAATTAAAAAATATAATAAAAAAATATTTTTTTTCGGGCACATTCAGGCGAGCTCAAGCTGCCCGACCGGGTTCGGGCAACCAAGACCAGGCCCGCGGCCTGTCCAAGGGTCTTCTCGGGCTCGGGCATGCGGGTTCTAGTGTGAGGCACAAATTCAGTTTTTTCGGGCAGTCGTGGGCGGCCCGTTCAAAATTCCAACACTAGGTTGGACTGAGAATTAAGTGATAGACTTTAAAGGGGAATGAATGCCAGAAGTTTAGGAGTAAAATTATGGGCGGTCAATCGGTCATAAAGTGCTGTGATATTAGCTAAAGGATAGGATTAGTCGTTCAGAGTCTTTTGATCATTTGGCAAACTGTTTAAGGAATGGGGCGATGGAAGCGCTGGGGGAGGTCAAAGTATTGAGAATTGTGTTCTAAAAGCAGGAGATGTAATATGATATTTATTATTTATTTAATAAAATAGTTTATTCATTATTTTATGTGCATATATTATTGAATATTTTATGAATATCACTAAAAATTTAATGATTATTGATATGACCTTAAATATTGTATATAAGTGTTATATGCGAGAGGATAATATTTAAGGATCAAAACGATGTTCGTAATGAATTTAATTAAAGTTTAGAATATTTAATTAAAACATTACTAATACATGTCATTTTCATTCAGAATGGAACAATGTTATCCGCATTGTTAATAGGGAGAGATATTGAATTAGTGTATTACGCATAACGAGATTATGTGGAACAGGGACAAAGACACAACATGAATTTCTGATATTTTTCATTAAGTATAGACATTCTAATTGAGTCTACCGATGATCATATATAGAATGATCTTAATCCCAAGTTATTAGCAGACTCCTATTTATAGATTTATGTCTTTTGATTTACTCGGTACGGATTCTGAGATTTTAAATCATATTCCTTGTATTTTGGACACATGATGAAGTGAGTAGCCGGGAATGTTATTATACGAGATGAAATCCATTCATTCTTGAGAAATAAGTGGATAAATAATTCGCTTAAGGGTTGATTCGGTACTTGAACCAGTAGGAGCTCCGATTCATGAATTTGTTTTATGAATCACTATCCATTAGAGAATTAATGGTACTTAAGGATAAAGATGAATTAGAGAGGTTAACGGATGTCACGTAGCTCTAATTATGAATTATTTATGAAGGATTGATCTATATGTAATGACGATATTAAATGAACACTTCAAATTTAGAAGTAATTTATGTTTATAATTATGAGAGTACAATTCCAAGTTTATAGTGGAGTAACTTTTATAATTAATAGAATTAATTAGTTAATTAAAGAGTTTAATTAATTATTAATTTTATTACAGCTCAAAATTACAAGTCCATGAGCTCCCACGTCGTCCTTGTAATTCTACAAGACACTAAGAGCAAAATAAGAATTTTAGAATTATGGAATTCTAAAATAAATCGCTCAAGGATAATTAATTGAGAATTAATTATAAATTAAATAATGTGATTATTTAAATTTAAATTTAAATTTTGAAACACACATGTGAAGGTGTTCACATGGTATGAACGCACAACATAGTGTGAATTCTTTTGGGATTCAAATTGCTTGCTCTCCATAGTTATCCAATTAACTTATTTGATACGTTATCCGATTTGAAATTCAAATTGATTTAAGTTTGACTTAAATTAAGTTAAAATTGGATATAATTATCAAGCTTTATCTTAGAGATAAAGATTAGACTCTTTCTAGAAATTTGACCACTACTCTATAAAATAAGAGATTGTTGCTCTCTCCTAGCATTAGTGGCCAGTTTCTATAGAGTGTGAGGAGAAAAAATTTATCCTAAAATTCCACGCCGTGCATGTGTTGGTGTTCGTGGCAACCTTGAGTGTTTATTCACTAATCCCGTTTTATTTCACATGTGCCCACACACACATCTTCATAGATTCAAGAAATTGACGAGGAAGATTCGGGTGTTCTAAACTAGCATTGGAGTGAGGAACGTTCGAGGTCAAAGAACACAAGTTATCATCATAATCGGTTGCTAGGTATAATTCCTAATCCAGTTCTTGGTAAATAAATTAATGTAATTAATTTATTCGTGCATAAATTAATATAATCTATATAGTATCTTAAATGTTTTATGAAAATTTTTGCTATACATAATCCGCTATTTACATGCTTCCGCATCCGAAATTGTTTTGGAAACTAACAAAATGTGCTAAGCTTGAGGATGGACGAGTTCTAATGCAGGAAAAAGCTATTTTAGATCGATGGAGGGATTACTTTTGTAACCTACTCAATGGGACACATGTAGAAGAATTAGATTTTGAGGATTATGATTCGCAAGAAGGGAGACATCATGTGTACCATCGTAGAGTGAGTGCAAAAGAAGTCAAAGAAGCTTTAAAAAGGACAAAGTCAGGGAAGGCAGTTGAACTGGATGATATACTGATTGAGGTGTGGAAATACTTAGGGATAGTTGGGATTCAATGGATAACTAGGCTCTTTAATAGGGTTTTAGACACTAAGAAAATGCCAGATTCTTTTAGGCACAACAGAGATAAAGCTTATGAGCCATATGATGAAACTTTGGGAGAGGGTTATAGAACAGAGGCTTAAGAGTTTAACCACGATATCAGAGAATCAGTTTAGTTTTATGCCAAGTAGGTATACTACGGATGCCGCCGTTTTGCGTAGATCAGTTATAGAAAGATATAGAGAGGAACAAAAGAGTTTGCATATGGTGTTCATTGATTTAGAGAAGCCTTACAATAGGGTCCCTAGATATCTGATTTTGTGTGTGCTTGGGAGGAAGAAAGTACCAAAATGTTGTGTCACTATCATTAAGGACATGTATGAAAGGGCAGTTACTAGTGTTCAGTAGGTGGGGTGTCAGGTGAATATCTAGTCGCTATAGAACTACATTAGAGGTGTAAGTTTCGATCGCCTGGCCCTAAAAGAGAAAGGGTCGGTCCAGCCCAACCCTAAGCCCAAAAAATTTAGGACTGGCCTAAAATTTTTCAAGGTATTTTTAAAAAATCTTTAAAAATATGATGTTTGGACCGGATTGGTCCAACCCTGAAAGAGAGAGGGTGTGCCCAGCCCAGCCCTAAGCCCAAAAAATTTAGAGTTCGGGCTGGGCTGGCCTAACTAAACTTACAGCTCTAGACTACATCAAGAGTCGGCTTTAAGTCCATAGCTCTTCACTTTTGTCATGGATGAGTTGACGCGATATCTGCAGGATAAGGTAACTTGGTGTATGTTGTTTGCAGATGAGATCATCTTGATTGATGAAACTAGGGAAGGTTTAGGTCTGAAATTAGATAGGTGGCGAGGCTTTAGAGAGTAAAGGTTTTAAGATTAGCCATTCGAAGACAGAATATCTTGTTTTCAACTTTGGTCCTATATCACAAGGGAGGGGTAATTCAATAGTGAATGAAGGCGTAGAGGGCCCAAAGTGTGAGGCTTTTCGTTACCTAGGATCTATAATTTTTAAAAAAATGAAACAATTGGAAAAGATATAGACCATCAGATTAAATGTAGTTGGCTGAAGTGGAGGATGACATTAGGTGTCTTATGCGATAGAAGGATGCTTGCAAGGTTAAAAGGAAAGTGCTATAGGACAATTGTTCGACCGGCTACACTCTATGGTTCGGAATGTTGAGCTACTACGGGACATCAGATGCATAAGATGGCGGTGGTGGAGATGCATATATTAAGATGGATGTGTGGTAAAACCCAAGAGGATAAAATCAGAAATGAATAGATTAGGGGTTACTTAGGAATAGCGCCAACAGAGGACAAAATTAGAGAGAGCCGTCTACGTTGGTTTGATCATGTGCAGAGGAGACCAAACACGACTCCAATTAGAAAATGTCTAGATTGGCAAGCTCGTGGAGGGCGCAGACGAAGGGGCAGGCCGCTGTTGGACAAAGGCAGAGAGAGAGGACATCTTAGAGTTTGGAGCAAGTGAGGATATGTGGGAAGACCGTATTGCATGGAGAATCTGAATCCATGTAACCGACCCTGATTGTATAAATCTTATTTACTAATTTCCAGTGCTTTTGTCAAAACCGCTTGCATGTATTCATTAGTATTCAATTTGTAAGATAAATTTTTTGAATAATACATTTATAAGATGAAGACAAAATTGAGGATCATCAAAGCAAGTATATCTACGTATCTAAGCTTTACATAGATTTGACATATAAATAGAAATATGAGAAGTAATGAATTAGAAAAAAGAACTACCAAAAAATAAAAACAAAAACAAAACAAAAAGAAAAGAAAATTACAAAACTATCAAGTTCAAGTTGAAAGGAAGTGAGTGAACACGAGGCATTATCGTCCAACACTCCCCCAACAGGTCAAATACAAAATCCAGCGCTATAACAGCTTCAAATAAACTATGAACCTCATTTTACATCGGGTAAATTTTACACTCATATGAAACTTGTAGACTATCTGGCCACCTTCATTTAATAACGTTTTCAGCTATCTAAATGTATATTACCTAGATAAAAAAAAAAATCACTCCAAGTACTTGAGCAGAATCGCTCAAGATGATGAATGCTGAAGCGCTGAGCATGGTTCTTGAAACTCATTCCTTCAGTTTGGCTAGAGGACTCGGCAGTAGGGTTGTATAACAATCACCAGTCAGAAGTCCGTGGAAAACTTTTCATCTGTCTTCTACAGATCTTGTGGAATTTGATGAGTTCAAGGAATCTGGATCACTTGTTGCTTCACTCCCCAACTGGCTGTTAAGAATCTCTAAGACATTATCTGGTGGACATTTATCTGCCGGATTCTTTGGTGACATCTGACAGAAACATTCTGGCCAAGGATTTGTATAGAAAGACTCTGGTGGAATCCGTTCGTGTGGCCCACCAAAGTTTGTTTTGAGCATTACTTGCCTTACAGCTTCTTCGAAACCAGCCATCTTTCTGTTCTCCCGATCGATGAAAACTGGTGCAAGACCTTTCCTATCAGGTCTGATTGTAGTCCGGAAGCCGTAGTACAAGCGGTGTCCAAGGAGATTGTTGGCAAAGTTGCTTGGGCCATCATAGGTAGGCATAAAAATATCGGAGAGGAGACAAACCATGTAATCCACAGCTGACCCTATCAACCCCTGGGAATTTCCTGCTAGCTCTTCCGTGGGTTCTACAGAATTGTGGTTTTCAAGGTGAGGGAATAGCGAGCGAAATGGTTTCATAAACTTCTCCCCGCCAAAGAGTTCACCAGCCGCTAGGTATATCCTGGTAGAGTTGTCAAAGCCCATTGCACCTAATATAAGGCCAACCTGCAGCAAAAAGGGTCAAAAGCTAGTTTTGAATATAGCACGAATGGAATTGTGTCTATTGCCCCAGTTGCATGAAAGCAGAAAACAAAATGCGAACGGATTTGTGCAGAGTAAGCACGTTCACATGTCTAATATAATTATCTTTCAAGATCTTAATGAGCTTATTCGTTGGAAGCCCTATTATACATATATGTCAACTGATCAAAAAAGGATATTGAAAAAGCAAATATTACCTCTTCTGGAGTCAACGGGCATTTTCCGATGGCCCTTCTCTCATTATAAAGTAGCTTTTTGGGGGCAAAATTTTCCTCCCGATACTTCTTTAATATCTTTTGCTGTGCCGGGGTAAAAATATCAAAGCAGCTGCAGCAGATGATTCATAACAGTGTCAGATGTTATAAAGAAGGGAATAACCTTCTTCAGGACTGCAAGATGTGAATTTAACTATAGATTAGATTTCGTTTGATTAAGTTTATTTGTTGTCAACCAAGCTAACGTATGTGGTAACCCCCTATGGTGACAATAATTTTAGTCATATAATCTGATTAAGAAATGCATTTGAAGTGGACAGTTAATGGATTTTATTTTACTCTTTTCTATGCAAACTTCATACAGAGTTTTATAACAAGTAAGAAAATCAACCATAAGAGTCGCTCTCCATAGCTAAATTTGAAATTAATGTCTGTATATGATAATTTGATAAGAGCATCAGCATACCCAGCAAATGCCAGCATATCCATCTCAAAACGAAGATGTATAGACATGAAGTGACCTTGTGTCCGGAGCTTATCAACTATAGATTGACTCAACTTCATAATATGAGGCTTAAATCTCAAAGCATGATAATTAACTCTGCATCTCAATCGTTGGTACTCTGGGTTGTCAATTTCTTCCGCCAAACGATGAGAAAACGGCGTAAGGTAAATAGCACCATGTTCCTTCATTTTCTTTAGTGCTTCTGTAGTGTACCAACTAACAGAAGCATCCCTAGGGGGATTGATCTGAGAAAGGAAGACAAGGGGGAAACGAGAAACCAAGCTCAAGAACCAGATCTACCAAAGAACCTCAATACAAAAAAGAAAAAAAAAATGTTAATGTTATACCTGTAAAGCTTTTCTCTTCTTGGTTTTCCCATTTTTTCGAATTTCTGGTATGCTTTCCACAATATACACATCATACCTCAGGGCATTGATAAAATGATCAACATCATAGATACCACGGAAACCACTGTATATAGTAAAGATATTACAACGGTGTTTTAGTCCATGAGATAACGTAAGATGTCCTATAACATTGGCACCAAATACGAAAAGGAAACATAAAGCAACATGTTCTGGCATTTTGAGTGCCATTTCAAGAAAATAGCAGAGATTTCCTTCAAAGGAACTCTTTTATGTTCGCTTGTTAAGGCGTTGCATCCACCAAAAGAAGTTCTATTACTAATATGTAATTGCATTCAACAATAAAAGTGAAAAGGATGTTAGTCTTCTCTAATACCCTCCTACGTAATTGGAATAAGCTCCTAACAGTGAAGGCAAAAAAAGATATCATATCTTCTAGAGCCAATAAATTCTTCCTACAAATGTCTTTCTAGTTCATGTATTTGCAACACATAGTCATTAATTCATTCATTCTCCTCTAACTATTCTGTCTGGTTCTTTATTCAGAAAATGAAATATATGTTTGACGAAAACAGTCAACTCAGCTAAGACGTTGTCCCATTATACTTGGGGCTGGCTACACCAGACATTTTCTCAAAGTACAAACTCCTCGAAGGAGGAACAAGATTATGTTAAAAAGATAATTTTATTCCATAAAAATTGTGCTTCTTCCACACAGCAAACAAATAGGTATATACATACTTGTCATCGTGCCAAAAGGAGTTCGCGTCCAACTCAGGCAGCACAAGAGTAGCATTCATAATTCGTGCAGCTAGAACTGCATTACAAATCTACAATGTCGACAGAACAGTTAAGAGAATAACATCTGTCTTACTGAAGTGAAAATTATAAAAACTGTAATACCAGTTCAAGGCTACAAAGGAGAAAAGTACCAACCGCAGTCCTTTGCTGATTGAGACCACCATTGCATCGTACTCGTAGATAACCATTTGTTTCACTTGGTGGTGCTGTTACAAGGTAAAGAAACAAGTATACTTTCTCTAAGCAATATTTAACCCAAGATCAAATCAATGAGAAAGTTGAAAATAGTATCATACGGGGCCACTCTGATCGGGGAGCCGATGATGGTCTCCAACCACCAGATTTAGCACTATTCCAAAGTTCTTCTACATGGATCTGCACAGACATAGTAAAAACATAAGAATTAATTTCAAATAAATTGATAAAGGCCACCGAGACAGCTATTGTCATAGTTCTTTAAAAAAAATGCTTATGCACCATCTATGGCAAAATCATTACCTTCATTGATAATGTCCAAGACAAAAAGAAAAGTTCAAGTTTCTCCGAAGTCCACAGTATAATTGCAAGATTTGATGGTTCCAGATATCTTAAAAACATAATTTTGTATAACAACTCAAAAGCTTAAACATTACACAAAATATTTCATCTTTGTCACTCAAATATTAGGGTTCTAAACAGTACAATGCCCAATTAAACATCCAAAATTACTTCCAATTTCTCACGCGTTTCCCGAGAAAATCACAACAGACCAGATTCCACAAATAGTAAGCTTCAAACATACCTCGGAACGGTAAACAGATCGAGAACTGCCATTGCCGGTCATCTTAGCGAGCAACGAAACAGTGCAGATCAAGAGCACCGCAACGGCGATCGATAGCCTCCCAACCATTCCCTTCACAGCTCCTCCTGCCGGCTTCCCGTGCAATCGATGATGTAAACCTGGTCTGCAGAGAATCACAATTAATCAAACCAAAAAAGAACTTAAAAAAATGAAATTTATGTTTGGTTAGAGAGAAAACAGATTCCAGGAAAATAAGAGAAGTAAAAGTCGGGACTCAAAATTGTACTACCTCCGCATTGTTGGAGGAGTTGGCTGTAGATATAGCTTTCGATTCAGCTATGGAGATCTTCAACTCCCTCCCCCCCTCTGTCTCTCTCTCTCTCTCTCTCTCTCTCTCTCCAGTCTTCTGTGTGTTATGCCCCTGTCTCTCTCTCTCTCTTCAGTCTTCTGTGTGTTATGCCCAATCAATTAAACAAAATCAAATGGTGCGTTAAGAATTAATTCCAAATTGTTTTTATTTTTTTGTACGAAAATAAAAATAAAAATATTTTTAATTTTATTTTTAAATTATTTTTTAAAATGTATTTAATAATTTTATTTAAAAATTAATTTTAACTTTAAAAAAAATTAAAATTGTGTTTGTTGGTTTAATTTTTAAAAATATGTAATAATATATTAAATAATAATATATTAAAACGGTTTCAGAAAAGAGGGAAGAAAATGAAAAAAAAAAGAAAGTGAAATCCGTTTTCAGAAAACAGAAAACGAAAACGAGAAAATGAAAACACCTTTTTTTCGTTTTTTGATTTTCACAAAAAGACAAAAACGTTTTTGGTTTTGTTTTTTAAAAAAATTTGCACCAAACACGTTTTTAACATCCGTTTTCATTTTTTTGCTTTGAAAATCGTGAAAAATGAAAATGAAAACACAAACAAACAGGCCCAAAGGTTTCACGGGAAAACATCAGTGTCGGTAGGGTCGGGTTTTCAGTGTTCCTGAAACTCTACCAAATTTGTTATTTATTTATTTATTTATTTTTAATAGAATTTTTCTGCCATTTTCTTTTTTTTTTTGAAATTAGTTGTCAAATTTGTATTATTTTTAATCAGATTTGACTTTTAATTAAATTTAATATAATTTAATGGCTGATAAATAAAGCACACTAATTTTTTAAAAAAAGAAGAAACACTAAAAAAAATTTATTTTTCTAATGCTTTTAACATTTTTTATTTTTAGAGAATTTTTAATACCAACGTATAACTTCTATCGATTTATTATTAAAAAAGAAAAAAAAATCTATCGATTTTTCCTACAACAAAAGTATTTTTGTAATGACTGAGAAAATTTCAGACTTTAAATAATACAATTTATTTATTTAAGCCAAGAATTTTCCTAGAAAATATTATGTGACTGAAGGATTTATGGAATCAATATATGTATTCCTAAATTCTGTAGCAGATTTCATGTTAAGTTCATGTTTTCGATCAAGTAAATTCGATCGATAAATT